>NW_025388214.1:755-9170 GCF_016433145.1 Gracilinanus agilis | reverse complement strand
CTCTCTCTCTCTCTCTCTCTCTCTCTCTCTCTCTCTCTTTCTCTCTCTCCCTCTCTGTCTCTCTTAATTTATATGTATTTATTTGTTTTAAAATTGTAGCCAATCTTAAAAAAAATTTTTAATGAAATCATGCACTAATTTTAATGTAAATAAGCTAAGGACAGAAACACAATGCAAGATAAAATACCCATGAAATAATACTGAAGATCTTAAATACTTAGTGATCCCTTTCAGTGTCCTCATCTGTCTCTCCTCACCCAACCCCTTTCATATGGCAGGCAATATATACAAGCCACCACTTGGGCTTATACTTCAGTATTTGAGTGTGAGAATCTTTACCATGTTCCCTACTGCCAAAGAAGGTATTCATTCTAAATCTTTCTCCAATATCACAAGAGCTGGCAGACCCTGATCCTGTTCAGCAACAGGATGAAAAGGAGAGTTGAAGGACAACACAGTACCACACAAGAGGCATTTAGAAGGGGGAGGACTTCTATTCCTGAAGGAAAGGAGACTGTAAACCAAGGAATGTGAAAAACCTAGATAAGCATCTGAGCTGAATATGACTCCTAAAGCCCCCAAAGTAAATAGTCTGAGAGCAGCCAGTTTGGGGAAATTTGTGTGTGGCAATGAAGAAAGGAAGGAAAGATCAATAGTGAGGTGGAAATAGAGCAAAAACCACTGGGAATAAAGAGAAAGGCTGAAAGACCAAGAGGATAAGAGAAAAACCTAACTTACCAATAGATAAACCAGCAGAAAGCCTCAAAAAGTCAGAAGGGAGAATGAATAAAAGCTCAGAAACACTGGGCCTGGGGCCATATATAAAAAAATATAAAAATTGGGGTCTTGCTCTTCTCCATTGGTGAAATAGTTAAAATTAGCTTGAACTTGAAGACCACATTCCTTAGAACAGTGATGGTGAACTTTTTCTGACCACATACCATGACCTGTTCCTCCCCCACCCCCCAGACTGAGTGTTGTCCTCCCCACCTTAACACAGACGAGGAAGGGGAAAAGGGAGGGTAGGTATTTTCTCTGATCTTCATAATCTTTCAAACCTCTTCAGGACAGGAGTTATGCCAAAGATAAATTAACTTCGATGATCTTGGACACTAATAGATCAGGAAGGCTTAAAAATTCCTTAAAATAATGCCTAATTCAAATCACACACTGTGCCCCCTACCCCTGTCTATTTTGCTCCAGGAGCAAGGATCAACCAGCTAACTGGACATAGGGTCTTTACATAAAAGGCAACCCCATGTTCTGATTCCCTCTCTTTCTAATGCTATGGAGATCCAAGCTTTGAATAACAGAAATGTTCTGAGACTTCAACAGCCAGCAATACAATCTCATTCTGTGCTGAAACAGAATTCTGCAAGAACTATAAAGGAATAGGGGAAATGAGGTAGAATACATGTCTGGACTTCTAAAAAAACTTAGCTCTATGCCCTGATATCCAATTCCTCCCTGTTACTATAGAGAAACAAACACCAAAAGGCAGAAATTTTTCCAGGCATCAATAGCAATATCACTGCCCTATTAGTAGGCCAGAAAACTAAGGAAGAGAAGAAAAAAAAAAAGACAGGGTTTTCTCTGTGTGTGTGTGTGTGTGTGTGGATTAGTTCTGCTAAATTTTAAGGAATGAGACCAATGTCCATTTGGTGCCAGTGTATTCCCTTCAAAGTCACATGAGAAAGATCTAGGCCAGTGAATCATGAATTGTCCTATATGTAAGAAGGCTAGGATGCTTTGAGATCTAGCCCCTAGGGAAAATACCATCAGCGGGAAAGGAATCAGAAAGTGAGTAGCAGTGAGTATAATGGGGTGGGGGTGGGAAGATTAAATTTACCAAAGAATTCAAGAGGAAGAAAACTCAAAAAACTTGAGAATACGCAGATAAAACAAAAGGAATATTAACAGCAGAAAGAAATATGATCTCCGGACCTATTTTTTTTAAAACCTTCTTTGAATAAATACTATAAAACAAAGGAAAACCATTCAACAAATGATGAAGCAGAGAACCCTGTGGATTTTGAGGAAAGCATGGAATCATAACATGCTGTTACTAAAGGGTTTAAAAGAGTAAGGAGAATTGTGAGAGCAGAATTTTTGGCCTGCAAAGCAGAAATAAATGGTGAATTGATAAACAAAAACAAAAACATGAATCTGCAGTGGCAATGAAACAACAACAACAACAAAAAAGACTACAGCTGATTGGGAAAGCAAAAATATGCATGAAGTAAAGGACAATCTGGAAAAATAAAACAAAAAAAAATAACATTAAAAGTATTGTAGCAAAACAGATTGATTTCAAAGACAGGATTCATTAAGACAACCTCAGGAATTTAATTCTCTCAGAAAAACGTGACATTGAAAAACCTGAGTATAATAATTCAGAAACTTTCCAGAGTTTCTGAATGTTGAAAACTGTTGATTATAATTAGTTATTAATTAGCTATCCAGTCAAATTAGAAGCAGAGATGTAGACCAGAGATAGAGTTGTAATTTGAATACTGTTTTCTATGAGAGAGAAGAGCCACAAAATGTTTGCTATGGGCTCTTTAAGGAGAAGCCTTGGAAAAAGGACTGAGAGATCTTTAAGGAGCGAGAAGAAGGAAGATTTGCATATTGGGAAGGCAGTCACAGAACTCTTGGCCTGTCTCTTGAACTTCCTTTCTTGAGCAAGTTGCAGGAGATTTTTCTTTGATACTTTTTTGTGAGTGATTTCTGTGAGAATTAACTTTGAGAAGTTGGTTGAACATCTGTTAAGTTGAAGAAAGTTGTTTGGGATTGAAAGATTTTCCCAGAGAGAGAAAAGCTGCCAGGAGGGGGCTCTGTTTCCTCTCACTGGAACAGCATCAGTGTCTGGCTCCCTGCTGGGACAGTCAGATAGGCTAGCAATCTCTAACAGTCATATCTGACAGTTAGCTGAGACAGTGGATTTTCATAGACATTTTAAGGAGTTAATATAAATTGAAGTTCATAATTTTAGAATAGTCAAATAAGAGTTAAATCTATAGTCATAGTTAGTGTTTCAAAGTGTAGTATCTATCTGGTTGACAAGGAAGGCACCCTGTGAGGGGCAGTTTGGGTTCTGGGTTTTAGTTAGAAATATAAGTATTAGGGTAAGATATTTCCTGCTTTATTTCTACTGTAATGCCAGTAAAAGGTGGATGGTTTGGAGTAGCCAAGGAGCCTAGGCAGATGTTATTGATGGAATAAGAAGGGAAGAGAATCCCAAACCAAGGCTGTATAAGTGGAATAATCTCCCACAGTAGTTGGGTCAGGTCTGCTAATAGGCCCAGGGTTTGGAACCAAACCAACCAAGACAGTTAAAATGTCCCCTGAAAGCTGATTGAAACTTCCTGAAACTCAAGTTGGAAATGGATAACTGGTTTGGAATGACCTGTTCAACTAAGCTGAAATGACTGCTATAAGGATGGTTTTGGTAGGTAAACAAGGCTCCAAGACTGTTCAGGCTCAAGGATAAACAGGGTTTAATTATAAAATAACTGAGGGAAGGAAAGGGAAGGTAAGTGGGTGAAGGAAAACCCTATCAAGTAGCCTAAATTGTTGATGTTGATTAATCCTGGAGCACAGCTTGATATTGTTTAGGAGCAGAAAAATGAGACAGCCTTGAGGGCAAATCTCAACTCTGTAGCTTGTTGCTGAGCCCAGAGGCTGGGCAGCCCCTGGGTCAGTTGCAGATGTTCTTGGTTGTAGCCTTACCACTAGCTGGTATAAAAGATGTTATCTGTGCCAAGGAAGTATTGAATATTTCCCTGATGATTGAATAATTCCTACCTACCTAACAGAAATCTCCCAGAAACCACCCTAGGGCCCCCAAATTCCTCTTCCTCCCTAATCCTCCAGGTGAGGTCAGAGAAGAAGTGCAGTTCCCAGGGATTTGGAGATCTCCTTTTATACCCTGTCCTTAACTGACACCCTGGCACACGGCCTGGATGCTCTGACAGGTTCTGTGTTCTAAAGTGGCAACAGCCAGCTTGCTCCCCCAGAAATATGGCTGCTCATTTCTGCACATAACACTACCTCTTTTATCCTGTCCCTGCCTCTCCTCATAGTTATAAATAAATAAGTGTTTGGCTTAAGCTGTGCCCAGCCAGTTCATCCACTGCCTTTAACTAGGTTACCCTGACAGCTTTAGCCTATATCTACCACCTGATTAGTATCAATCAGCTATCAATATCAAAACCCCATATAAGATCAATATTACCCATCAAAACAAAGTTTCAATGGAAAGAATACATATGTTGTCTCTACAAAAAATCTCAGGGATATGAAAGCATAATGAACATGTATTAGAAGGAAAATAAAACAAAAAATATGAACTCTGCAGAGGGAAAAGAAGAAATTATGTAATGTAGAAAGGAGTAAAGAAAGAAAGGAAAGTAGAAATAAAGAAAAAGAACCTTGTTAAATAAGATATATGAAATAAAAATTGGGCAGAACATATAAATATCAATGAACATTTTTAAAAGCATACTATATTGCTGAGAAGACATAACCCATAATTTCTCCAAGATAGAAGTTTTGGAGGAAAAATGGAAACTGTTATTACGATGACAAAGCTTACCCCAAAAGTGATTTAAAAATATATTCCCCCCTTTTTATAGAGGTTAGATGCAGAATATTGCATATACAATTGGACTTAGTTTTATTAAATTTTTTTTTCTGTTTTAATTTTGTTATATGGGTTGGCATTCTATGGTGGAAGGAATGGAAAATACATATTGAAAAATAACTATATTGGGAAATGAATACAAAAGGCAGAAATATTTTGAAATCCAAATTTTCAAGTAGTAATTTTTAAAAAGAATATTATATATTTTAAATATAGAAATAAAGAAGGGTAAAAATAATGCAAGAAAAACAAAAGGTAGTACTATCTATACAATATATTATATATTGTACATATAATTGAATCTATATAAACCCAAATAATTCACCTTAAAGACAATATGTATAGAAAAAACTTAAGGTCTTGGGTTTTCTAGAAGACTAGGAGAAATATATCCAAACAGGGAATTAAAAACAAAAGACATCCATAACTTCTAAATAAAAACAACAAATCATTGGTCCATTGTTTTAACCCCCTACTAAGGGTTAAGGTGAGGAAAGAAATTTGTAATTGCAAGTCATATAGTGATTAAATTTCCTAATTTCAATAACAAATTACAAAATTTTCAGTTAGAAGAAATATCAAATATGCAATTTGAATAATACAGGATTATTCATCATGCATAAGAAATTACTGGAGAGAATGGAATAGGATATTCCCAAAACAAAGGAGGTGAAATAATCTGAAATGTCATCTACTTCCAATTGAGCTTAATCATCAGTATTAAAAAGCTGGTCTTTCAACAAAAGAGAGATTTCTCCCTCTCCCCTTTAAAGAAAAAGGAAATAAAAATATTATTTTACTTGAAAACCACAACATCATACTAAAGGAAGATGAGTAAATTTTTTTTAAAAGACCAATGAAAACAAGACACTTATATGCTATGATTTAAAAAGAAAAAACTATTAAAAATAAAAGAAGGATAAAAGAAAGAGACATCATAAAGACACAAAAAATAGATAATAGCCTACAATTTTATAGAGAATATAAGGAATTGGTAGAAAATAAGGGAGATCAGAAATTATACCATCTGGATTAGATCCCAAGATTCCAATAAGTGAATAATTATTTTTTGTTAGAAGTACTGTGGGGTACATTGAAGTCCAGTGAAGACAATGGAGAGTAATATATTTTGGGAATGGGGAAGAAAAGGAGGAGCTGAAGATGTAGCACTAGTGAGGGATTTATTTAGTTCTAAATAAGAGTGGGGACCATAGGATAATAAGATGAAAGCAAAGGATTGAAGAAACTTTGATGAAGGAAACAAAATGTAAAGGAGGAAAGATCTCCCTAAGACTGTGGAAAGTATATGGTCTCTAAAATTTCTAATTCTCTTTCTTCCGAGGCAGGATGATTTCTATGGAGACAAAACCTTATCTCAAAGACAGGCTTCTTTAATTAAGAAATGCTTGTGTAGTATTCTAGTTAAAAGTTTCCTAGATCTTATTATGGAATATATCTCTATTCCACACCCCGTGAGAGTGTTTTTTCAATGAAATCCCCTCCAACCACTAATATTTCTGCCTTTCTTTATTTGATTTCAACCAGTCTTTTTGCATTTACCCATGCCCCTATAAATCCTTTCCTTCTTGAGAGACTACAGTAATATTTTCATTTCTTTATTCACCATTGACTTGATTAGGGCACATCACACATTCTCCTTCATCTTCTTCTTTCCCTCTCCTATTTTATTAATCTTCAGTTCTCCAGTTTATTCCACAAACATCATTGATTCTCATTTAAATCAAGTATTTAGTTAGATGTATTCTATCATATTAACAATATCTTCTTCCACAATCAGTTCCATTTAAATTACTATCTTATTTTCAGTTTCAAATTTCTCCTATTACACTCCCAAGCCCTTCCCCTACCCACTGAAAAAGTCAACAATGTGATAACCATTCTACATTGATGGTTGTAAATAAGTCATTGCAGATCATATTTCCATATTAGCCATTTTGAAATAAGAGAAAAGCACAAGAAAATGTAAAAAAAATTGTCTCGGGGGCAGCTGGGTAGCTCAGAGTCAGGCCTAGAGACGGGAGGTCCTAGGTTCAAGTCTGGCCTCAGACATTCCAGCTGTGTGACCCTGGGCAAGTCACTTGATCCCCATTGCCCACCCTTACCACTCTTCCACCAAGGAGCCAATACACAGAAGTTAAGAGTTTAAAAAATTGTCTCCATCTGTGCTTAGATTTTATCAGTTCTCTCTTTGGAGAAGGATAGCATATTTCATCATAAGTTCTTTGGAATTATTGTGGATCATTGTATTAATCATAATTTCTAAGTCTTTCACAGTTAATTATCATTATACTATCATTTACTATGTTCTCCTGCCTACTTCACTTTACATATCTTTCTATGTCTTCCAAGGTTTTTTTGAAACCATCTTGCTAATTATTGCATAATAGTATTCCATCACAATCATATATCACATGTCCAAATTTTCCCCATTGATAAGTATCCCCTGAATTCTCAATTTCTTGTGGCCATAAAAAAAGAGCATCTATACATATTACTATATGTATGGGTCCCTTTCCCTTTTAAAAATATCTTCAGGATACAGATTTAATAATGGTATGACTTGTTAAAGAGTATGTACAGTTTTATAGCTCTTTGGGCACAATTTGAAATTGCTATCCAGAATGATGAGATCACTTCAAAAGTCCACCAACAGTGCAGCAGTGTGCCTATTTTTCCACATTCCCACCACCATTTCTCATTTTCCTTTCCTGTCATATTAACAATCTGGTAAAATATAGACTCTTAAGTATTTTATATTGTCTACAGCTATTTTAAGTGGAATTTCTCTTTATATCTCTTCTCATATGCATACATATATATGACGATTTATGAGATTTTTAAATAATGTACAACTTTGCTAAAGTTATTAATTTTTTCAACCTGTTTTTTATAGTTGACTCTAGGATTCCTTAAATATACCATCATAGGGGGCAGCTGGGTCGCTCAGTGGATTGAGAGTCAGGCCTAGAGATGGAAGGTCCTAGGTTCAAATCTAGTCTCAGACACTTCCCAGCTGTGTGACCCTGGGCAAGTCACTTGACCCCCATTGCCCACCTGTACCACTCTTCTACCAAGAAGCCAATACACAGAAGTTAAGAGGGTTTAAAAAAATAAATATACCATCATATCTTTTGCAAATAATTCTAGTTCTTTTTCCTAATTGGCTATTCTTATTCCTTCTATTTCTTTTCTTGTCATTATTTTTGCTAGCATTTCTATTACAATATTGAATAATAATAATGATAATGGACATTTTGCCTTCACTCTGATCTTATTGGGAAAACTTTTATTTATTCCCATTATATATAATTATTACTCTTGGTTATAGTTTAGATAAATTATAATTACTATTTTAAGGAAATTTCCATTAATTCCTAAACTTTCTAGTGTTTTTAGTAGGAATGGATATCTTATTACATCAAAAGGCTTTTAACATATCCATTGACATAAACATATTTTGTTTATTTATTGCTATGATCAATTTTATTTATAGTTATCCTAATATTGTACCAGTAATACATTCCTGGTATGGATACCACCAGGTTATAATGCATGATCTTTGTGAAACATTGCTGTAGTTTATTTCCTATTATTTTATTTAAAATTTGTATAAATATTCATTAGAGAAAGGAAGAGAGAGAGAGAGAAAGAGAGAGAGAGGGAGAGAGACAGAGAGAGAGAGAGAGAGAGAGAGAGAGAGAGAGAGAGAAAGGAAGAGAGAGAGAGAGAAAGAGAAGAGTCAATCTTTGGCC
>NW_025388214.1:0-704 GCF_016433145.1 Gracilinanus agilis | reverse complement strand
GAGAGAGAGAGAGAGAGAGAGAGAGAGAGAGAGAGAGAGAGAGAGAGAAAGGAAGAGAGAGAGAGAGAAAGAGAAGAGTCAATCTTTGGCCTTGAGCTTGCAATCTAATGAAGAATTCACTATCTACTAGATTTCAGTCCCCATCAGTTCTCTCTTATGCCCCCTGTTACTTAGATCTCTGATTGAGTAATGCTGCACTATAGCAGGGACATTGTTACCTTAAGAACTTGATTCTTTCCTGTACATTCATCTCTGCTACATAGAGGAGGGAAGAGGAAGAGTTGAGTTATCTTTCTCATTGCCTCAGAATGGTAGAATAATGTGGTTAAAGGAATTGGTCAGTGGATACTAGAGAGAAGCCTATCACACATTTCATGTTACCCTTTCAGAAGATAGGAACTGGTGAATGCTAAAGTGTTGAATAAGTTTGTTAGTGTTTATGGATTAGCTTTAGCTTTTGTTAATTAATTGGAAGTAACTTACTTAACATTCTTGATGTTTTAAAATTTATAGATAGCTTCAATTATTTTATCTCTTAAACATTTACTTTGAAGAGTTTGAATCTCGTAAGGATCATAGAAAATGCCTATTGCATTGATCATGTGCCTGAGAAGTGACAGTGATCACTTTTTTTCTACATAAAATCCTGTTATATCTCTTCCTTCCTTCCTTCCTTCCTTCCTTCCTTCCTTCCTTCCTTCCTT
>NW_025388213.1:1101-4114 GCF_016433145.1 Gracilinanus agilis | reverse complement strand
TCTCTCTCTCTCTCTCTCTCTCTCTCCTCTCTCTCTCTCTTCTCTCTTCTCTATCTCTTTCTCTTTTCTCTCTCTCCTTTCTCTCTCTCTCCTCTCTTCTCTCTTCTCTATCTTTCTCTTTTTTCTCTCTGTCTCTCTCCTTTCTCTCTCTTTTTTCTCTCTCTGTCTTTCTCCTTTCTCTCTCTGTCTTTCTCTCCTCTCTCTGTCTCTCTTCTCTTTCTCTTTTTTCTCTCTCTGTCTCTCTCTCTCTTTTCTCTGTCTGTCTGTCTCTGTCTCTCTCTCACTCTGTTTCAGCCTAGCTTTCCTCCTCCTTAAAAGATCCCTAAAGTTTCTTTTGCCTCCAGAATTTTATTTCTAAAAGGATCATAGATTTAGAATGCAGAGGCCATTTGGTCCATCCTCTTCTTTTTCCAGATGAAGAACAGAGGCCCAGATAGGTTCGGTGCATTGTCTAAGGTCACACAGAGAGCTGAATTAAAATTTGAACCCAGCACACTTCCCAGCTGTGTGACCCTGGGCAAGTCACTTGACCCCCATTGCCTACCCTTACCAATCTTCCACCAAGGAACTAATACATAGAAGTTAAGGGTTTAAAAAAAAAAAAAAAGAATTTGAACCCAGGATTTTTAGCTCCAAATCCAAAGACTCTCCTCTCTGTAGTACACTTCCTTTAACCCTTTGAAATATATTCAATCCGGTTTGGAAGAGTTGATCTAGTTGCTTGAGAATCATGGGCAGACTGCAAGGCTGGTGTACCTTGTGGGGCTCTCTGCCCTCTCTATCTCTCTAAGTTCGGTTTGAAGCTAGAGCGGGGCGAGGGGAACGGGAAGGGGCTTGGAGACATTGTGGATATTTAGCTCTATCCGTCCCCATGTGCCAGAAGGAGATTTTGAACCATCTTGCTCTCTTCTCTCTGCCCTCGCCACACTATCAGTTATCGTCATTCCCACTTCATGGTTGAGGACACTGAAGTTCCCAGAGAGTAAATCTGTTCCCAGCAAATCAACAAACATCACTGAGATGCCAACAAGGTGCCGGGCACTGGGGTCCCTGACTTCAAAGGGCGTATCTTCTGCTGGTAGAAAACATAAGTAGAATCAGACTGTAGGGAGTAGAGCCCAAACCATTTGGCACTTCCCATCCTGGACTTAGAGCTGTCCAGCATCCCAGGTGAGGACACGGAAGCCCAGAGCCTTCCCAGGTTCCCACAGGGAGTTGCGGTCGAGATGGGGTCTTTCCTCCTTGATGACCAAGCTGCCCCTCCAGAGCTCTGGCAGGGAAAGAGTGCACATATTTGTCCTTCTTTCCTGAGCCTGCGATTTCACGGGTATAGGGAGCTATGCCAACACAGACAGATCCCTGCTCTTGATTGCTGTTTGCCTCAGTTTCCTCATCTGTTGGATGAGCCAGAGAAGGAAATGGCAAACCACTCTAGTATCTTTTTTTAAATATTTATTAATATTCATTTTTAACATGGTTACATGACACTCTAGTATCTTTGCTAAGAAAACACAAAGGGTCAGAAAGAACTGAAATGACTCAACAACAACAATAACAACAACTTGGTCACAGAGAACTACATGGAGAGGCTAAATCGTTATAATCCCAGGGTCTCTTAGCTGACACGGCACAGAAGACCTTGAACCATCTCCTTATCCTAAATTATTAGACTAGCCACATTCCCATTTTACAATTGAGGAAACTGAGGCTGAGAGAGAGGGTCAATCAAGAGTGAGGTCACCTCGCTAGTAAGTGTTAGGGCTAGGATGAATTTCATGTGATCCAGCCAACTCCCAGTACAGTTAGCCCTGTGATTTACCACTGGCCCGCTCCTGCGTTTTTTTGTTTCCCAACTTCCTCAGCTCTCCCCAGTCTCTCATTGACTCCCTCATCCATGTCTGGAGGGGGCTCTGTTTTCTCTTTTCACTCTTCAGGGCAGGGGAGGACATTCCGTTTCTCCATTCGGGGCTGCTTGCCAGGAAAGGGTCATCTCTCAAAGAATCACTAGTTTATTGGAGATGACTGTTGGGAGAAATCTTCCCAGATCTAGAATCCCATGTGTTGGTCCCCTTCTCCCACCCTCCCTCCTTACTTCCAAAGCCTCTAGCTTTGCATCAGCCTTCTGGCCGGGTTTCCAAGTGGGAGAAGGAACTTCAGGCCCCTAATGATTTCAGAATGAGGGGCGGGGAGGGATGTTAGGAGGGACAGGGATTTAGGCGCTCATGCTGAAAGCTATAAGAATTCAGGCCAAGAGTAAATTGTTTGGGAAGTGCTGTTCATTCGGACTTTTTGGTATCCCCCCCCCCCGGCCCCCCTATCCCAGAACTACACATGTTGAAAATTACAAATCTGAATTATCCTTTAGTAAGGGAATTTAGAAATATGAAAAGCCTGGCCTTGGCCAGCTCTTTTTGCCCAACGTGGCATGAGAGAGAGAGAGAGAGAGAGAGAGAGGCAGAGAGAGAACACACATAGAGAGACACAGAGACAGAGACACAGAGAGAGAAAGAGAAAGAGAGGGATAGAGAGAGACAGAGAGATAGAAACAGAGACAGAGAGACAGAGAGACACAGAGAAAGAGTCAGAGAAGGAGAGAGAGAGAGACAGAGAGAGAACACACATAGAGAGACACAGAGAGAGACAGAGAAAGGTAGAGACAGAGAGACACAGAGAAACACAGAGAGAAACAGAGAAAGAGAGAGAGGGATAGAGAGAGACAGAGAGAGACAGAGAGACAGAAAGAGACAGAGATAAACAGAGACAGAGAGACAGAAAGAGACAGAGAGAAAGACAGAGAGACACAGAGAAAGAGACAGAGAAAGAGAGAGAGACAGAGAGAGAACACACATAGAGAGACACAGAGAGAGATAGAGAGAGAGAGAGAGAGAGAGAGGGATAGAGACAGAGAGAGAGAGACAAAGAGAAACAGAGAGACAGAGAGACACACACATAGAGAGACAGAAAGAGACAGAGACAGAGAAGGAGAGAGAGAGAGAGAGAGAGAGAGAGAGAG
>NW_025388213.1:0-1009 GCF_016433145.1 Gracilinanus agilis | reverse complement strand
GAGAGAGAGAGAGAAGAGAGAGAGAGAGGAGAGAGAGAGAGAGAGAGAGAGAGAGGAGAGAGAGAGAGAGAAAACACTAGATTTGGAACTGGGAAGAAGTAGATTTAGATTCCACATGTGACACTGGCTGTGGGACTACAAAGCAGCTACTGAGCCCCTCTTTCTGTAAAATGGGGACAATAATACCTGAAGTATTTGGGCATTGATCATTGAGCAAACTCCCAGGACTCCATGCTAGAATGTTTCTGAAAAGCTTTGAAAACATTAAAGCATTGTGTAAATGCTAGTTATGAATAATATAGTAATTTGAAGGTGGAATTATAGGCCTATGATTTCACTGGCATCAGGAATTTCCTATAAGGATGGTCAGCACAAATGAAACTTTCAGTGTTGGAAAGCTGCCTTGGAGCACTGAGAAAGGTTCAGGGACTGGTTTAGAGTCACATGAGCATCCTGTGTCAGAGGCAGGACTGGAACCCAGAACCTCTCTCTCCAACCCCCTATCCATTACACCATCCATTACCCCTCTTCAGAATATTACTATTAATATTAAGGAATAATAATGATATTGTAGTTGCATAGAGGTCTATGCTAGTGCACTGTATAGTTGTTACTCTATTAATCACTCATAGCTCTTGAGGTCAGTTCTATTGGATTTTGGCCTGAATTAGTCACATTATAACCCAACAATGTCTCAATTAAAAAAAAAAGGATCTTTATTGAAATCCCTTGTTTGTATATTGTTTATATTTCCCCTTACATCCTCTTTCCCTTCCAGAAGGCTATCTCAAGTAACAAAGAAGGGAGGGACAGAGGGATAGACAGACAGATAGATAGAGTAGACAGAGAGGCAGAGACAGAGTCAGGAAAAGAGGGAGAAAGAGACAGGAGAGAGAGGGGGGGAGGAAAGAGAAAGAGAGAGACAGACAGACAGGAGAGGCGGGGAAGGAAAGAGAGAGAGAGAGACAAACAGACAGACAGGAGAGGGGGGGAAGGAGAGAGACAGACA
>NW_025388212.1:0-6030 GCF_016433145.1 Gracilinanus agilis | reverse complement strand
AGTTGTGAACTGATCCAACCATTCTGGATGGCAATTTGGAACTATGCTCAAAGGGCTATAAAAGACTGCCTGCCCTTCGATCTAGCCATAGCATTGCTAGGTTTGTACCACAAAGAGATCATAGATAAACAGATTTGTACAAAAATATTTGTGGCCGTGCTTTTTGTGGTGGCAAAAAACTGGACAACGAGGGTATACCCTTCAATTGGGGAATGGCTGAATAAATTGTGGTATATGCTGGTGATGGAATACTATTGTGCTCAAAGGAATAATAAACTGGAGGAATTCCATGTGAACTGGAAAGACCTCCAGGAATTGATGCAGAGTGAAAGAAGCAGAGCCAGAAGAACATTGTACACAGAGACCAATACACTGTGGTAAAATAGAATGTAATGGACTTCTGTACTGGCAGCAATGCAATGACCCAGGACAATTCTAAGGGATTTATGGAAAAGAACGCTACCCACATTCTGAAGAACTGCAGGCGCAGAAACACAGAAGAAAAACAACTGCTTGAACACATGGGTTAATGCGGACATGGTTGAGGATGTAGACACTAAATGACCACACCAATGCAACTATCAATAATATGTAAATAAGTCTTGACTGATCACATAGGTTAAAACCAGTGGAAATGCGCTTTGGATATAGGGGGGTTTAAGGGGGAGTGAAGTTTGAGAAAGTAAAAACAGGAATCGTGTAACCATCGAAAATTTTTCTAAAACAATAAAATATTTAAATCTTAAAAAAAAAGAAGAAAAAAAGAAGTTAGGGATTCCTCAGTATCTCTATTCTCTCCCACCTTCTGCTACCTTAATCATTATTACAATTAACTTGATCCGCAGTCAGATAAAAGGAGACTTTATTCAGGGGGCATAGAGGGAACAAGGGGTCTGAGAGGCTAGCAGCTCAAGACAGACTCTGTCTGATCAAGACCCCCTGCCGTGCTGTTTTAACCCAGTGGAGGGGCTTTTGCCTAAAGGGGATCCCACCAACATTATTCACAGGTAAAGACCCCTCTCAAACTACCATCACTTGCCCTCTCTGATAATCCATCTTTTACAGAGAATTTCCCTCTCCATTTCGGTAATAGTGATATAGAGAGCTCCAGAAAAACACACACTTCCAAGTCTGTCTTCCCTTTACCATCCAAACACCTCTCAAAGTATATCATTATTACAGAGGTCACCAAATCCAGCTCTCTTTTTACAGCTGAAATTCTTGACATAAGCTCTGTGCCCATGGGTAGATCTCTGAGCTTCAGTTTCCTCATTTTTAAAATGGAGATGATAATACTTTTAGTAGCTTTCCAGATTATTGTATCATAGCACTGTACATATAGCAAAACACATGGAAACCTTAAAATGCCATATAGCTGTTATCCCTTAAGCTGAAAGCTATCTCTTCCTTTACATTTCTCGTTACTTTTTGACCTCTCCAATGCATTTAACCATCTGAAAATTGTTTTATGATTATTTATATAAATTTTTGTTTTTTACATAAATTTTACATAAATCTCATGGTAAGTAATTCTCAAACTTTTTGGTCTTAGGATCCCTTTACACTCTTAAAAATTGTTGAAGCCCCCAAAGAGTTTTTGTTTATGTGGGCTATATCTATCAATATTTACTGTATTTGAAATTAAAACATAAAAATATATAATTCATTTAAAAAAGCCATTACACATTAACATACCTTTTAAAATAGAATATAACTATATTTTCCAAACAAAAAATGAATGAGAAAAGTGATGTGTGCATATTTCTGCAAATCTCTTTTATACTTTGGCTTAATAGAAGGCAGCTGGCTTGTCAAAACTTTCTGTATTCAATTTATTGCTATTGTAATATTTAAAAATGGGTTTGACAAATATGGGAATTAAAAAAATTATTGTGGTCACTATTTAAAAAATAATTAACTTCTTAAGTCAAAATAACTTAGCAGCTTTTATTTACAACAAGGTAGAGGTATTAAAGTGGGAAATATAGGAAAGAAGTAGAAAAAATTGCCTAGCTACAAATACCCTAAATCCTAATCCCAATGCCTGCAGACCACGAATGTGAATCCAAAGCAAATCTCACCAGAATCCAAAATCCTAATTAGGAAGCCAAAATCTGAAGAGCCAGGAGATGCTGAAAAATCTGCCAAGAACCTTCAGTGCACACAAGGCTAAGACCACCAAGAATTTCACCAATTTCACACTGAAGAGAGTGTCCCACTGAAGCACCAACAGAGAGAGAGAGAGAGAGAGAGAGAGAGAGAGAGAGAGAGAGAGAGAGANAGAGAGAGAGAGAGAGAGAGAGAGAGAGAGAGAGAGAGAGAGAGAGAGAGAGAGAGAGAGAGAGACCTCAATGAAGAGCCAAGGAAGGAATGAAAAACTCTTCTCTTCAGTCTCACCTTTTTAGCCCTTTTTCCATGTCACTTCTTTTTTCTCTCCCACTTCACAGGAATCAATCACAGCCTCCCAATTTGCCTAGCACTGCCCAAAGGAGGGCAGTGCTTGTGGCCTTTAGAGGTGTGAACTTTTTTTTCCTAGCTTGTGAACTTTCTTACTTAGTGTTAAGTAGGGGTACTTTTAGTTCTTGATTGATTAGCTCAAAATAAACAAGGGAATAAAAAAAATCCCTTTCATAATCTCCCCAGTGATTCTATTGGGAGATGATCATGTTGAAATCTCCCAAATTTACATGCCTATTAATGAATCATTTCAAATATCCAGCTTATACCCCTAAAGACATTATAAAGGTACATACAATACTGAAGTTTCTAAGGAGAAATTACAATAGTTGGAGATAAGAGGGAAATAAAAGAGGAAGAGAGCAAAACCAATGATTGGTAGGCTCATTGACAAAAGCCAATTGGGGTAATCCCCTTTGGCATGAGAGTTTACATTAAAAATAAATGTGTTGGGAGCAGCTGGGTAGCTCAGTGGATTGAGAGCCAAGCCTAGAGATGTGAGGTCCTAGGTTCAAATCTGCCCTCAGACACTTCCCAGCTGTGTGACCCTGGGCAAGTCACTTGACCCCCATTGCCCACCCTTACCACTCTTCTGCCTTGGAGCCAATACGCAGTATTGACTCCAAGATGGAAGGTAAGGGTTTAAAAAAATGTGTTCAACTCCTTTCAGTTCAATTAATTATATCCAAAATTCATTCTAGATCCTCTGATATGGTGTATGGTTTCTGCAGACTTCTTTACAGCACCTTCTCTCAGTTCACTTTCTTGATTTGGGGAGTTAGAGAGCTTCTTTTCCTGAAATTTCTCTCAAAAAATTTTAAATCTTAGATTTTACAAAAATTATACAATTCCCCCTGAGGAGGGTATTGACCAACACCCGGATCAATCCAGGATACATGCCTGAGTTATGGGGTATATGAATCAATTCTCAAAAGAAAACCTAAAAATATTTTAAAAGAGAAAAAAATTAAATTTGGAGGAAGAAAAAAATTAATATATCAAAATCTATGTATATAAAATTTCTGAGTAAGCAAGAATAAGCCCATAACAGGTTCTTGAATCAGGGCCCAATTGAAGTGATTTATATCCTACAAACCTGTAAGACAATTGCAGCAATTTTGTACTTATTCAATCAGCATCCAGAACAACAGAAAATTGTCATATTATCAGAGAAAAAGGGACTAGATTTTGGAGTAAAAGGGAAATATGTGATTCCCTGGTCTGATTTTTCCTTCACTCTCAGGAATAGGGGAGCAAAAATGGTAGCTAAAATAAGGTACTTGCTGGAAATCTGGCACAGGGGAGTCCAGTGTCTGACATCAAATAGCTGCTTCCTCTAACCTCAAACAAGTCCTCTGTCTTGGCACAAATTCTCATCAATCCCACAGGGATTGGTGGTCTCCTTGACCTTGTGCTTTTTGGCACTGGACAATGGCTCTTTGCGATCCCTTTTTCTGGATTCAGACACAATTATTAATCAAAGTCCCATAATATTTAACAATTAATGGCAGGTTTCCATAGTCTAAAGCTTTTGGGTATGCAAAGGTATTAGGGCTAATGGATATTTTAAACTTATCCTATTGCAAACAAAAAGAAAAACAATAAAATTTAAAAAATTAAAAAATTCATAATTCACATTCCATGACAATGTGTCAGCCAAAATAGTGTCCAACTCATCTATGAATTTTCATAATGGTATTATCTCTGGTCCAATTGTAGGAGGAGTATAAATAAATCGTATTACATGTAACAGGATACAATTAATTAGTGTCAATAGAAGGTACCTGTTTTTACATGTTAGCAATGAATCCAAGAGTCCTTTTCTCCAATTTTGATAGCTGTTAGAGTGGTTAACAGAACTTGAAATGAACCTTCTAAGGGAGACTGAGTTCCTTCAGTGCACTGGAAGTTCTTTATATATACCTTGTCTCCTGGATGTAGGTCATGAAGTGAGAAATCTATAGGTCTTGCTTGTACTGCAGCTCCAGGTTCATGGAGTTCTCACAGTTTAATCTACAAGTCCTGTATACAAGAAACAATAGAAGGGTCCCTCCCAGTAATGATGTGTATGCAGGAGAAAAAGGCTTAGTTTGTATAGGAGGATGTCCAAAAAGCATCTCAAATGGTGAGATATGTAGATATTCCCTGGGCCTGCTTTGAACATAAAATAGAGCTAGAGGGAGAACTTCAGGCCATTTTAAGTGAGTCTCAGGGCACAATTATCCATTCATAGTCTTAAGATCTCTATTCATTCTCTCAACTTGACCTGAGCTCTGGGGGATGATACAGTACATGGAATTTGGGAGTGATCCCCAAACAAGAATATAGCTGAGACAAAACCAAATGTGAAAAATGAGTTCCCCTGTCTGAATCAATTCGTGCTGGCAGGCCAAAGTGAGGAATAATCTTTTTTACAAAAGCCACTGTGGCTCGGTACTAAGAAAAGCTTCTGGCCATCTGGTCAGCTGATCCACTACGATTAGACAAAATTTATAATGTCAAGCCTTTGGCATGGTGATAAAGTAAATTTGTAGATGCTCAAAAGGTATGTAAGCCAAAGGACATCCACCAAAGGCTTTGCCATGAAAAGCATTTTGGTTATAGGTTTGACAGGTAGGGCAAGCTGCACACGCTTTAAAGGCTATAGTAGTTATACCAGGGGCTATCCATACTCTTTTTTTTTTAAACCCTTAACTTCTGTGTATTGGCTCCTAGGTGGAAGAGTGGTAAGGGTGGGCAATGGGGGTCAAGTGTCTTGCCCAGGGTTACACAACTGGGAAGGGTCTGAGGCCTGATTTGAACCTAGGACCTCCTATCTCTAGGCCTGACTCTCAATCCACTGAGCTACCCAGTTGACCCCTATCCATACTCTTTTTTTTTTATTAGACATTTATTAATATTCGTTTTTAATCTGTTTACATACTTTATGCCCCTACTTTCCCTTTCACCCCCCCGCTTTCCCCCAACCCATGGCCAATGCACATTTCCACTGGTTGTAACATGTGTCCTTGTTCAGGGTCTATTTCCCATTCATGTCCGCCTCAGCCCATGCATTCAAGCAATTGTTTATCTTATATGTTTCCTCTCCTACAGTCCTTCTTCTGAATGTGGGTAGCATCTTTACCATAAATCCCTCAGAGCTGTCTTGTGTCATTGCAGTGCTGCTGGTACAGGAGCCCATTACATTTGATTTTACCATAGTATATCAGTCTCTGTGTACAATGTTCTTCTGGCTCTGCTCCTTTCACTCTGCATCACTTCCTGGAGGACTCTCCAATTTGCATGGAATTCCTCCAGTTTATTATTCCTTTGAGCACAATAGTATTCCATCAACCGCATATACCACAATTTGTTCAGCCATTCCCCAATTGAAGGACATACCCTCATTTTCCAGTTTTTTGCCACTACCAAAAGTGCAGCTATAAATATTTTCGTACAAGTCTGTTTATCTATGATCTGTTTGGGGTACAAACCCAGCAATGGTATGGCTGGATCAAAGGGCAGGCAGTCTTTTATAGCCCTTTGGGCATAGTTCCAAATTGCCATCCAGAATGGTTGGATCAGTTCACAACT
>NW_025388211.1:0-7309 GCF_016433145.1 Gracilinanus agilis | reverse complement strand
ATAGGAGAGGAGAGAGAGAGAGAGAGAGAGAGAGAGAGAGAGAGAGAGAGAGAGAGAGAGAAGAAGAAGAGAAGAGAGAGAAAGGGAGAGGAAGGGAGGCAGGGCGAGAGAGAGAACTTAATATTTCATTCTCTGGAATTTTTTAGGAAGTAGGCTTCTTTTCCCCCCTTATTATATTTACTTACCTGCCCTGGGATTTCTTTATCTCCCATTGCTTCGAAATTTATCAACATTTACTTAATTAAATGGAGTAGAACATTTGTGAAGCTCTTCTTCTGGCTTGTCTGTTTTTGAAGGCCAATCCCTCTGACCACGGGAAACTCTGGGTCTTCTTTTCTTTCTCATTATCTCTCATAGGTTCAATTACAGTTTCTTCATCTGTAAAATGGAGATAATAATGGAACCTATCTCCTAGGACTGTTATGGGGATCAAACAAAATAATAATTGTAAAGTGTTCAATGGGCTTAGCACAGTGTCTGGCACATAGTAAGTGCTATATAAACATTAGCTATTGTTATTTGGGCAACGAGGTGGCACAGTGCATAGAGCACTGGACTTGTAATAAGGAAGAATCATCAACTTGCTTCATGAGTTCACTCATCAGAGGCACAAAAATTAAGCTAAAAATAAAATATGAGTAAAATCAAATGGGGCAGCTGGGTAGCTCAGTGGAGTGAGAGTCAGGCCTAGAGACAGGAGGTCCTAGGTTCAAACCTGGCCTCAGCCACTTCCCAGCTGTGTGACCCTGGGCAAGTCACTTGACCCCCATTGCCCACCCTTACCAGTGTCTTCCACCTATGAGACAATACACCGAAGTACAAGGGTAAAAAAAAAATCAAATGATTATGTCTTGCACAGCCAAGTGGATATAACCTTATTAGTATGGGATGTAGGGACATCTGAATAGACTTAAATTATGTCAGCCAAAGTAGTAGAAATTGGCATTACAGCAGGTGATGGAATACACCTTCATGGAAAAGGCTCTGATTAGGAGGAGCTGGGGTAGCTGATTGCCCCTATCTGAGCACACAAGCTTTGCTCTGCAGCAATGGGTCTTTACACTCAGATCTTTTTTTCTTACTAAAATATTAATTTAAAAAATCTTTAAATATTCATATTAGTAGCATACTTTCCATGTTCTGAGCAGTTAACTGCTTTTGATGCCCTTTATTTGCTTCTTAGAATTTCTATAATGTCCTACATTGGCTGTTAAAAATTCTGAGATGCTTTACTTAAATTTTTAATAGTTCAGAAAATAAGTTGTTCTTAAAAATTTGTTGTAAGATACAGAATAACAATTAATGCAATTATGTAATAAAATATATTATATATAATGCTATTACTATAATAAATTTAAAAATTATTCTCCTGAAAGAGGGAGCAGATTGACAGTTGTCATCAGTGTGTACTCATTTTAGCTCATTGTGTTGTATATGATGATATCTTAGGATGGTGTATTATATAAGAGGCTGAGTAGTTGATGTATAAAGTGGAATCTTTAAATTTTATCCTTTTCCTGTTTGTGCATATTTAAAATGTTGTAAATAATAGTGTAATCCCCTGCCCCAACCAAGGCATGGTATAAATTTTAATATGAAAATACTGTTATAAGCTTATATCGTCTATTGAAATATTTTCCCTTATGCCATTTTCTTAAATTATAATTTTGATGTATTGTGTATATTTAATTCAAAGTATTAACTTAATTTCAAGAAAGGCAGCTATTGTATCAATTTCAGCAAACAGTATATTATGAAATTTAAAAACAATATTAACATTAGACCAGCTGGTTTATCTACATTGACAATATAACAAATAATATACTTTTAAAAACAAAGTAAACTTTAGTGTCAGGTGCAGCAAAATTATCTTTAAGATGATCTATTTCATGAAAATGAGTATCATGATCAGGGCCTTTTACAAAGGGCTTTTTTCCCCCAGATTGTGCTAAAACAGTTCTGATCTATGACAAATCTTCTATTTATTTGTGTTTTATTCTTTGACACATGATGTGAAAAGGGCAATATTTTCAGTTTTTCTTGGAATGCGTATTATTTTGGAGTGATAGTGGATAGCTTGATATATTTTAACTTTTCAGTATCACCTATCAAATGGTACTTTATGAAAATGAAGCTATGAATATTTCTGGTGTTTGGAGGGATTATGGGTACTGTAGCAGAGAGGTGAGTTGTCTCAGTATAAACCATTTTCCTGGAGTATCTGAAGAATAATAATATTGTGAATTACCCAGATCATGAGGGGGCAGAGACTTAACTCTTTAACTGTTAATGGTCCTATACTTTCCATATAATTGTAACTAGAGTGGTTGCATGGACTATAGTAGTGGTCCAAATTTAGACAATCATTTCACCTCTGTATACTTTAGTATTTTAAATCATGATACTTCTTTTGAAAAGGTGAGTGTCATGAATGTCATAAGCTAATTATTCTAAATCATCATCAATAAATCAATATACATTATATGGGCTCATGATTTTTGTAATACACTTTTAATCTTATTGTTTATACATACAGGGGGCGGCAAAGAAAAATATTTGCCAACTAGGGGTTGGATTGAGAAGAAAATTGTAAGTTAGTTATCAGATTTCTTGAGTAGGAAGGGAAAGCAACCTGGAAACTGTTAAATACTATAGAGAGCCAAGTTTCTATGAACATCAGAAATTAAAAAGCTCATGGATATTAATGAGAGTTAAAGGATATCCTTTGAAAAGGAGGGTTCAGAAAATAGGGACTGGAAAGATGTAAGGCTAAGCTGACTAGGGATGAGAATTTGGGGAGTAGTAGTTGCTTGATAATTGGAGGGTCATTGAATTAAATTCTTTTTTTTTTGTTTCATTTTTCAAAGAATTTTGTGTGATTTTATTATATTCATGGAAAACATATTTTGGGAGAACCTTTAATGTAACATTTTACCAAATCATTAAAAAAATAGTTAACAAACAGTAAATACATAAGGGCATTTCAGGAGATGATTGGCATTTTTTTTATATTTTCACTTACCTCTCTTCTAATAATTCTGGGCCATTTTCATTTTTAATTTCTTGAAATATAGGGTTCAGGCCTTTTTAAAATATCTATTTTCATGGAGTTCATTATTCTTTAACAGTTTCTGTTCTCTAGATCAGTTTTTTAAAAATTTAAACTATTTTCTTTCCTGCCTTTTCCATGTTTTGATTTTGTTCTAATGTTTGTTGCTATCTTGTAGAGTCACAGACTTCTATTTGGTCTATTTTAATTGTCAGGAAGTCTGTCTTTTGTTAGGTTTACTACTTTCTCTTCTAAGCTATTTAAACTCCTTTTACATTTTTCTCCAGAGCTTTTATTTTATTTATTAATTTCTTGCTCCCTTTCTTTTAGTATTAATGAAGTCCTTGTAGGAAGATCTTCTTTTTCCTTTGAGGCTCTGCTAGCAGTTTTTATAGATTTATTCTCTCCTGGGTTATATTTTTGGGTCTCTTTGGATCTATAGTAATTCTTTTAGAGGTTGGCATCTACTTTGATTTACTTATCTCTTCAGTCTTAATTTCTGAATTTCAACCTTGCGCCAAGTCTAGGTTCTGCCTCTGATTATTCTTTGGGGTGAAGTATAGTCTATCTTGCCTAGTTTTACCTTGGGTCACATGGGCCAATGCATTGACCTCCACCTCCCAGGGTTAAACATACCCATCTTTGAGATTAAGAGAATTGGATCTCATGGGCTCTCAAAGACATCTCAGGAAAAGATCCTGCATTAAGACTTCAGAGTCTTAGCTTGTCCAAGACTGAGGGCTGCCATGGTTAAAGTGATGACTGCCACACTTGCCTTTCATTGCTCACTATGATTCTCAGCTGCTTATAAGACTTCTGCTTTGAGAGCCCAAACCCTGCCCTTGCCCCCCCCACCCCATCCCACCCTAGCCTTTCCAGGATTGCCCCCACATTCTAATTGCCTCTGGACCCAGAACTTTGAAGATTATGTTTCTCTGCCCCATCCCTAGTTGTGCTGGGGAGAAAGGCTGGCTTCTTTGCTTGTGTTGCCTTGATTTTGCTGGAGGGACCCTTTTCTCTCACCCTGTGGTTAGTGGCTAATTTTCTGTGTAATCCTTGGGTAGAAGAAATCACTTACTCATTGCATTGTTTAAACCATTATTTGGCCATTAATTGTTGTGATATGGGGAAGTGAATTTCTCTTTTCCTCCATTTAAGTGGTCATCATTGTAGCATGATCTTATATTTTCTATGTTTATCTGTGACTATAAAAATCTAGTTTTCTGTAGAAGAGCATTCATGAACCTGTCTATTTCCTTCATCAAAGATGCCTTTAATATATATACATATATATATATATATACATTTCTACTAAAGACTTTATGACAAAGGGATAAATTTATTGTTAGTTTTTGATAGAAACTCAGTGTTTTTTTTGGATAGTAACAATGTACACAGTTTTTTCCTATACATTTGTTATCCCTTCTTTTTTCTTGAGATGCATAAAAATTAACTTTTCAATGCCTTTAAAATTGTATCATGTTAAATGGATACTTTCTCTGTATAAACATGGTTTAGTCCAACACTCTTTCTGTCTTTGATTCCTTAAATGCCAAAATGTGTTGTTCCCACTATAATTGATGGAGAAAAAATATTTTGTGAGAGTCATCTTGACAGATCTTTGGTGAAACAATAGAGAGAGCATTAAGCCTCAAATAAGGAAGTCCTGAGTTCAAGTCTAACCTCAGATATTTGCTAGCTATGTGACCCCGGGCAATTCACTAAATACTTGCCTCAGTTTTCTCAACTATAGAATAGGGACAATAATATTACTATCCAGAATTGTTGTGAGGATTAAATGTAAAGACTAAATGTCATAATATTTCTAAAGCACTTGGCACACATAGTAGGTGTTTAATAAATGCTCTTTCCCCAACCTTCTTTTCTCCCCTTTATATTTTTCATTATCCTGCCTTATGTTAATAATTGCATTAATGTCACCAAGTATTAATATTTACAGATTCTCCTTTTAAAGTTAGAATGATTTAATTGTATAGTCAGGTTCTTTAAGTGGGATAGTCCCTAATGTTTTTGGCTCATTTTTAGTTTCTTTTCTTCTGCTTCCCTACAAGAAAAGATGTATTTTTTAGAAAGCTAAAGTAATTCAATAACAACATCAATAATAGCTAGCATTATATAACACTTTAAGGTTTGCAAAGTACTTTACAAATATTATCTCTTTTTATCCTTACAATCACTCCAGGAAGCAGATCCTAATATTATTCCCAATTTACAGAAGAGGAAATTAGGCCTGAGATAGGTGAAGTGACTTGACCTGGGTCTCACAGCTATGAAATGAGTAAAGAAGGATTCAGTTTCAGGTCCAGCATTCTATTTATTGCTACTTTTTTTTCTTTGCCTCTATCAAATATTTATTTATTAAACATGTACTATGGAAAGAACACTGTACTAGGCTCTGGGAGAGATATAGAGTTTAGACAAACTATTTCTACCTTCATTTGTTAGAGATTTGCAAATGAAAGTGTTTTATGAGGTTAGAAGGTAGCATTTGAGTTGGGTTTCTTAAAGAATGGACAAGAATTCAACAGCCTAAGAAGAAAAAATGAAAAAAGCAGACAAAGGCATAGAAGGGGAAAATAAAGCCCTGTTCAGGGGAAGGAGTTCAGGAAACAAAGAATACTTGGAAAGATGGAACGGTACTACAATGTGGAAGACTTTGAAGTCACTTAAATTCAACAAATATTTGTTGTACACTTACATTTGCAGTGTTTTATGCTCACTGATGGGTATACATAGATGAAAAAATACATTATCCTTGCCTGAAAGTATTTTAGTAGTGGGTCCAAGATAGAGACATGGTTAAATGTGCAGAATGATTAGGGGGGACATAGGGAGATTTGATACTGATAAAAGACTCCCTGAAAATGCAAGAGGAAGAGAATACTTTGAGCTGCAATCAGGGAAAGTTTCATGGACTAGGTGTTCTCTGAGCTAGGCCTAGAAAGAAGGTTTCCAGTAAGTGAAGATGAAGCAAGAAAATATTTCTGATTATGGGGAATGACTTGTGTGAAGAAATAGAAATCAGTGATAACAGGATGAGAAAGAGGAACATATGAGATCAGTGATCTCAGGTGACACATAATCCTGTGACAAACTGGGAATATCAGTGCATAGAATGCAAAATCCCACTGTATTTATTGTTTGCTGATTCAAAAAAAAAAAAGCCAGTCAAGAGAATTTGAACTTTGGAGGCAATAAGGACCCACTGAATCTTTTTTGGCCAAAGACTGGAAAAAATCAGATTCATGAGTAAGAAAGATTATTTTGGAAGAGGTCAGAATTGAGTGAGGCAGTTCTTTGGAGCCCACAGCACTTGTCCATAGAGGATGCTCTTAAGGGCTTCTGATAGAATAGTAGTGGGTAAGAAGAGAAAGGGATCCAAGGGATTATTGTCCCATGTGGAATTGACCGGACATGGTAATTGATTGGGAGATGTAGGTGGGGGTGGGGCAGAGCATATTTTTGAATATATTTTTGAATATATGAGTCATCTAGCTGTAGTCTTTACTCATCATTACTTATGAACTTGACTATGGGGAAGCTGCACTGAATGGGAACAAGAAAAAAAGTTTGAGTGGGAGTGGAATGGGGGGGGGGNAGTTGTTGATATGGGAGAGGGGAGGGGAACAACATGAATTGTATAACTTTGGAAAACATGTGTAGATTTATTCCTGGAATAAAATAAAGAAATTTTGAGAGAGAGAGAGAGAGAGAGAGAGAGAGAGAGAGAGAGAGAGAGAGAGAGTTAGTTAGTTAGTTCCCAGGGACTACATCTCTTCATCTACTCTTTCGAGGGAGGGCCAAAGGCGGATGCTGACTTTGTTTCAATTTAGGGATTCGTTAAAGAGCTTGTTGAGTCTGAATAGGAGTGTGTTCCAATCATTCTCCCAGTTCACCATTGTTTGTTCTTTCTTAGTAACTTTGGTGAGCCTCTGCCCTAGGGTATTGGATGCCGTTAATTCTTCCTGCAATTAGTATTCATGGTTAGCTAAGCAGAACTAATGCAACAAACCTTTGACTTTGAAGGTTATGTTACCTGTTGTCCGAGCGCCCCTTTGGAAAAGTCTCTTTATGAAGAAGATAATCTTGTATATCTCTGGGAATTTTCATTCACCTGGTTTTGAATTGTCCATTTGGCCCCTTTGGCTTCTTCAGTTTGATTCCCATCGGAAGCAACCAAAGCTTGAGATAGCTGAATATGAGCACATTCCCTGCGCTACCCCCTCCCCCCCAATAATC
>NW_025388210.1:0-3241 GCF_016433145.1 Gracilinanus agilis | reverse complement strand
GAAGGAAGGAAGGAAGGAAGGAAGGAAGGAAGGAAGGAAGAAAAGACCCGTTTAGATTTTGACTCCAGTTTTATTACCTTTATCTCTTTCTGAATCTCATTTTTTTTCATCTGTAAAATGAGGGAATTGGGCATAATGACTTTTAAGAATCCACCTAACTTCAAGGTTATGATCCCAGATTTCTTCTTCTCATATTCTTTCCATCTCCAGGAGTTTCTCTTTTTCTCCTGAAGACTTTCCAATTATAGACATATTCTCAAATGTGTGATGCTCCTTTTCTATAACCATTGATTCCTGTGGCCAGGAGGAAGAGTTCAAACACTCCATGCTCATCAATGCCACTGCCAGATCGTCCTTGTACAACCTATATTGTATAACAACCTCCTTTAGAGTTCTCTATACTGTTCAGAACCTTGTTGCAGTTTTTTCTTTCCTTTTTATTTTTTAAAAACCCTTTCCTTCTGTCTTAGAATCAGTACTGCATATTGGTTCCGAGGCAGAAGAGTGGTAAGGACTAGGCAATGAGGGTTAAGTGACTTGCCCAGGGTCACACAGCTAGAAAGTGTCTGAGGCCAGTTTTGAACCTAGGACCTCCTGTCTCTCTAGGCCTGGTTCTCAATCCACTAAGCCACCCAGCTACCTTCTTTTCTTTTTATTATTTCTGCAAATATACTTTCATATTGGTCATTTGTAAGAGCACACATTCAAAACTAAAACTCCAAAATAAAACCAAAATAAAACAAAATGTGAAAGATAGTATGCTTTGATCTGCATCTGATTCCAAGAGTTCTTTCTCTGGAAGTGGATAGCATTTCCTGTCATACGTTTTTTCATGATTGTCCCAGATCATTACATTGCTGAGAGGAGCCACGTTTTCACAGTTGATCATGGTACAATATTGCTGTTACTGTGTATAATGTTCTCCTGGTTCTGTTTATTTTGCTCTGCATCAGTTCTTGTTGAAGTTATTGATGGGGCTCCAGATCACACCTTCTAGTCTAATAAATTTTGTGCCCAACTCAGTCTCCTACTTTTACCCCAACACCCTGACTTCTTTCAACCAACTTCTAGTTCCTGAATCTCCACTAACATCACCTTTGTCTCCAGTCTACTTCACCCATGGGCAAGAGTTCTATAACTTAGACCCCTTACTCCATCTATGTTTGCTCCAGCTGTTGGAATTCCTAGTTACAGCTCTACCATTTGTTTTTCTGATTCCTGTTTCTACATGCATAAAATTGGAGAAATAATGTTTGTATAACCAACCTCACTACATTTAGGGGAGAAATGTGCTTGTAAGCCTTAAAGCACATTAGAAAAGTGATTACTATTTTTCTTTTGTTAATTAAAATTTTTACTATTTTTCCCACGAAATATACATACAATTTTAATAATCATTTATGACATTTTGCAATCCATGTTCTCTTTCTCCCTCCCACACCTCCCTCATTCCTGAGATGGCAGGTAATGTGATATAGGTCGTATGTGTGCTAATATGCAATGCATGTTTCTGTGTTCATGTTTTGAAAGAAGACATATCACTCACACCAAAGAAAAATTTGTGGAAGAAATAAAGTGAAGAATGGTATGCTTCAATATACATTCAAACTCCTTCAGTTCCTTCTATGGTGATGGCCTTTTCTGTCACGAGACCATGATCTTGGATCCTAGCACTGCTGGTAATCGTTTAATTATTTACAGTTGATCATCATACATTATTGCTGTTAATATGTTCAGAATTCTCCTGGTTTTGCTCACTTCACTTCTCATCACTTCATATGTCTCTCCAGTTTTTTCTGTGATTTCCAGGTTCATCATTTTTTATGGCACAAATAGTCATCACAATTGTATGCCACACCTTGTTTAATCGTTCCCCAAATGGCAGATATCTTCTCGATTTCCAGTTTCTTTCCCACCATAAAAAGAGCTGTTATAAATATTTTTGTACAAGTAAGTCTTTTCCCCCTATCTTTGATCTTTCTATATCTATATAGACCAAGTTGTAGCACTGTTAGCTCAAAGGGTATGCACAGTTTTTCTTATTGTTTTTAAGGACAACAACAACAACAATGACATTAATACTTCCTTTGAGCAGAATCTGAATTGTGTATATCAGAAACTATCTGTCCTGGCTTTTGGAAATATGAAACCATCATTTCGGAGCCTGGAGTAGAGGCGGTGGGGGAGGGTTCAAGCTTCTAGCAAAGGCTGGGGAAATGCTGAAAGGATTCTTATTAATCAAAAATACAAGTTTTTCAAGCGGCAAAAATAGATTTAATTCCCCTGCAAAGGTCTGTTATGCAGAGTCTTTTCAACAAATATCTAGATAAAGGAATCAAGTCAAATCCATTGTGTTTTGAGACATTCCTGGAGCATGGATGTTCTTGAGATTATGCTCTTGGATTACTTAGACAGAAATAATACATACTTTCAGTACTTAAAGCTGTAATGCTTTAGGTTGGATTTGGATTTTTTATTCATTTTAGTAAAAGGTAGAGTTTCAAAGTCAGCTCCTTAACCAGAAGGATATGTTGGACTTGAATATCATTTATTGCTTTCTGACCTACATTCCTCCCCCCTACCCTTTTCATTATTTTAAAAGTTACTTGATAAGTTAGATGCCTGAAGCTCAGCATTTTCAAACATTTATCTGCCTTGAAGAAAGAACTCTGCTGCAAATTTTCCTATGATTATCAAAAATGGGTTTGAGTTCTCTTTTTAAGTATGAATAGGGGAAATGGTCAGATCATTGATAAAAATCTCTTTGGGAGCAAAACGAAAGGCAATAACTACTTGGTATTTTCAGAATCTTAACGTGAACATTACTTTGATCTAATAGCAAATCACCTAACTTCAGAGTTGGTACATTTACAATGGAATTCCAGCTTCTGCAATGATGTTTGAAATTGGGACCTCAGTTTCTCCATATATAAGAAGGGGATAGTAATTCTTTTTTTTTTTAAACCCTTACCTTTCATCTTGGAATAAATACTGCGTATTGGTTCCAAGGCAGAAGAGTGGTGAGGGCTAGGCAATGGGGGTTAAGTGACTTTCCCAGGGCCACCCAGCTGGGAAGTGTCTGAGGCCAGATTTGAACCTAGGACCTCCCGCCTCTAGGCCTGGCTCTCAGTCCATTGAGCTACCCAGCTGCCCCCAGGATAGTAATTCTTACCTAGTTAAAAGAACGAGAAGGAGATATAAATTCTAGTCCCAGTTGTGCTACTCAATATCTGTGCCTCCA
>NW_025388209.1:2177-2961 GCF_016433145.1 Gracilinanus agilis | reverse complement strand
TTGTCTTTGGTTATTGGCTTTATTAGAGTAGCTAAGTCTCCCACAGTTAATCATCATGAAAATATTGTTATTGTGTAATTTTCTCCTGTTTCTGCTCACTCCATTTTGCATCATCATGTAAGAGTTTTCAGATTTTTTCTGAAACTACCTTCTCATTATATCTCATAGTGCACTAATATTCCAATACAATCTTGTTCAGTCATCCTCTAGAGATGGAAATAATTTCAATTTCAAATCATTAATCTTAAAGCCAGCTTTCTACTAGATCTTTTAAATTATTGCTGTTATTTTTTTCAAACATTTATTAATATTCATTTTTAACATGGTCACATGATTCATGCTCCTCCTTTCCCCTTCGCCCCTCGCACTCCTCCCACCCAAGGCCGATGCACATTTCACTAGTTTTGTCATGTGTCCTTGATCAAGACCAATTTCCAAATTGTTGGTAGTTGCATTGGTGTGGTAGTTTCCAGTCCACACCCTCATTTATGTCCACCCCCACCCATGCATTCAAGCAGTTGTTTTTCTTATATGTTTCCTCTCCTGCAGTCCTTCCTCTGAATGTGGGTAGCATTCTTTACCATAAATCCCTCAGAATTGTCCTGGGTCATTGTATTGCTGCTGGTACAGAGGTCCATTACATTCAATTTTACCATAGTATATCAGTCTCTGTGTACAATGTTCTTCTGGCTCTTGTCCTTTCGCTGTGCATCTGTTCCCGGAGGTCTCTCCAGTTTGCCTGGAACTCCTCCAGTTTATTATTCCTTTTAGCACAATAGTATTC
>NW_025388209.1:0-2077 GCF_016433145.1 Gracilinanus agilis | reverse complement strand
TTGATTTGCATTTCTCTGATTATTAGAGATTTAGAACACTTTCTCATGTGCTTATTGATACTTTTGATTTCTTTACCTGAAAATTGCCTGTTCATGTCTCTTGCCCATTTACCAATTGGGGAATGGCTTGATTTTTTATACAATTACTTTAACTCCTTGTATATTTGAGTAATTAGACCCCTGTCAGAGTTTTTCGTTATAAAGATTTTTTTCCCAATTTGTTGTTTCCCTTCTGATTTTGACTACATTGTTTTTGTTTGTACAAAAACTTTTTAGTTTAATATAATCAAAATCATTTAATTTACATTTTGTAATTTTCTCTAACTCTTGCTTGGTTTTAAAGTCTTTCCTTTCCCACAGATCTGACAAGTAAACTATTCTGTGTTCACTTAACTTGTTTATAGTTTCCCTCTTTATATTCAGGTCATTCACACATTCTGAATTTATCTTGGTGCAGAGTGTGAGATGTTGATCTAGACCTAATCTCTCCCATATCATTTTCCAAATTTCCCAGCAGTTTTTGTCAAATAGTGGATTCATGTCCCAAAAGTTGGGCTCTTTGGGTTTATCATACACTGTCTTGCTGATGTCATTAACCCCAAGTCTATTCCATTGATCCTCCTCTCTATCTCTTAGCCAGTACCATATTGTTTTGATGACTGCTGCTTTATAGTATAGTTTAATATCTGGTACTGGTAGGCCCCCTTCCTTCACATTTTTTTTTTCATTATTTCCTTTGATATTCTTGATCTTTTGTTATTCCAAATGAAATTTGTTATAGTTTTTTCTAATTCAGTAAAGAAATTTTTCGGTAGCTTGATAGGTATGGCACTAAATAGGTAAATTAATTTGGGTAGAATTGTCATTTTTGTTATGTTAGCTCGTCCTACCCATGAGCAATCAATGGCTTTCCAATTGTTTAGATCCAGTTTTATTTGTTTGGAAAGTGTTTTGTAGTTGTTTTCATATAATTGCTGTGTTTGTTTTGGTAGATGGATTCCTAAGTATTTTATATTGTCTAGGGTGATTTTAAATGGTGTTTCTCTTTCTACTTCTTGCTGCTCTAGTGTGTTGGAAATGTATAGGAATGCTGGTGATTTATGTGCATTTATTTTGTATCCTGCAACTTTTCTAAAGTTGTTGATTATTTCTACAAGCTTCTTAGTTGATTCTCTAGGATTTTTTAAGTAGACCATCATATCATCTGCAAAGAGTGATAGCTTAGTCTCCTCCTTGCCTATTTTGATACCATCAATTTCTTTTTCTTCTCTAATTGCAACTGCTAGTGTTTCTAGTACTATGTTGAATAATAGAGGTGATAATGGGCATCCTTGTTTTAATCCTGATCTTATTGGAAAGGCTTCTAATTTATCCCCATTGCATATGATGTTTGTTGATGGTTTTAGGTATATACTGTTTATTATTTGTAGGTAAGGTCCTTCTATTCCTATACTTTTCAGTGTTTCCAATAGGAATGGATGCTGTATTTTGTCAAAGGCTTTTTCAGCATCTATTGAGATGATCATGTGATTTTTGTTTGTTAGACTGTTGAGATGGTCAATTATGTGGATGGTTTTCCTAATGTTGAACCAACCTTGCATTCCTGATATAAATCCCACCTGATCATGGTGGATGATCTTCTTAATTACTTGCTGGAGTCTCTTTGCTAGTATTCTATTTAACATTTTTGCATCTATGTTCATTAGGGAGATTGGTCTGTAGTTTTCTTTCTCTGTTTTTGATCTCCCTGGCTTTGGAATCAGTACCATATTTGTGTCATAAAAGGAATTTGGTAGGACTCCTTCTTTGCTTATCATATCAAATAATTTGTATAGTATTGCGATTAGTTGCTCTTTGAATGTCTGATAGAATTCAGTTGTGAATCCATCAGGCCCTGGTGATTTTTTCTTAGGGAGTTCCTTGATGGCTTGTTCAATTTCTTTTTCTGATATGGGATTATTTAGGTATTCTATTTCTATTGCTGTTAGGTATTCTATTTCTATTGCTGTTAAACTAGGCAGTTTATATTTTTGTAAATATTCAACCATATCTCCTAAATTGTTATATTTATTGCCAT
>NW_025388208.1:0-9772 GCF_016433145.1 Gracilinanus agilis | reverse complement strand
TCTCGATTCCACGTACCTTCCACGCTGTGCCCTGTTGTGGGGTTCCTCCGTTCGTCTGGACTTGTTTTTATGTCCCCTTGAGGAGTTTTGTGTGTTTCGGTCAGGAGAGGTTAAGAGCTGCTTCTTACTCTGCCGCCATCTTAACCCATAAATTTATTTTTAATCTGATACATTAAGTAACAACTTATTTAGATCTAAGAATGGGTGTGGGGTAGAGTTGAAAGGCATCAGCAGGGATCTGCATTATGCTAACCACTCTCTAAAGATGATGCAGAAAGTGTGCTCATAGGAAGGTTTATCTCTCCCGGGCTTGTTCTGAGAGAGAATCATTTGTAGGTTCCCCTTTATCCAGGGAGGGGAAAAAAGTCTTTCTCTAAAGGTTTAATATTTCAGAACCTGAAAATAGATTCTTTTGTAGTTTACCTGATAAAATGATACATATGCATGAGTATGTATATTTTCATATAACATGTGCTTAATATATATGCATATTTTGTATATTCATAGTGATACATGTAATCATATATTAGTAGTTGTAGGTGCCTCTGGGTTTTGCAATAAAACTTCAGAAAAGAACAGCTTCTACTGCCTTTCGCCACCTCTGGAAAATTTGTCAAGTCTCCTTGCAATTAATAGTAAATATTACATTATTTCCCTCCTCCGTCGCACAACTATTATCACTTACCATTGTCTTCTAAACTCAAGCATATAGAATTCTGACTAATTTTCCTTTTTGTCTGTGTGAGGGTTATATACTCTGTACCCTCGTTCTAGTTTTCCCAGAAAGAATAAAATATATACTCTGTGCCCTCGTTCTAGTTTTCCCAGAAAGAATAAAATATATTTAGTCCCTTCCTTGAGGAGAAGTGCTTTCTCCTGACTCTCCTCTTTTTTATATTTATTTAATGTCTCAATGATATCTTGAATTGAGTTAATTCTTTGTACTTCAACTTGATGATGTTTTGATACTTGGGAGCTCCTCATTCTGCTACTTTAGACAATCGGGTTGAATATTCTTCTTATTATCACTATTGCCCAGGAGTCATACATCTATTAACTCTGAGGAAGGATTTAAAACTACAGTCTTCCAGATTCCAAGAACAACATTATATCCACTGTACCATCTAGCAGTATAATTCATCTTACCTAATAAACATTCATTTTGAAATGAAGGCCTTTCACCTTTTTCATCAGTTTTTATAAAAACATCTTTTGGGGGCAGCTGGGTGGTTCAGTTGGTTGAGAGCCAGGTCTAGATACAGGAGGTCCTAGGTTCAGATCTGGCCTCAAATACTTCCTAGCTGTGTGACCCTGGGAAAGTCACTTAACCCTCATTGCCTAGACCTTACCACTCATAGTATTGGTTCCAAGGCAGAAGGTGACATAAAAAAAAAAAATAAAAACATCTTTTGAGTGCCATTACTGTTGTCTCATCATGCACATTTTTTAGATCAGGGCCAGTCTTTCTGAATGGATCCCTCAACAGTAAAGGCAATTTTTGGTGTATGTGCTTTTAGTTTGGGGCCAAATCTGACTTCCTTTGCAGATACCTGGGTCTAATCCAGAACAAAACCAGAAATACCATTTGTACAATCTCTTTCACTGACCTTTCCTACTCTACACTTGGTGCTGAAGCAGCAATGGATTGTTATACTAAAAAAAAAAAACCCTAAAAATTTGAAATAAAATAAGCTTTTTACAGTTCAGTGCCTAGGAAGCTTTACACATGTCTGTGGGAATAAAACATTATCAGTCATGCTGAATGGAGTGATAGATTTTGTTGTCAAAGTATCCTAACCCCAGGGTAATTGGATAAGCACATTTTGAAATGATACTCTTCCCTCAATAAATTCATGGAGAAAAGTGAAGCAGCCAACTAGGGATGTTTGCTTCTAATATCTTCTGAGCACACAAGCTGTCATTAGCTCTTTATCTCCCAGTCTGTTGGCACATAAATCAGACAAGAACCTTAATATTTTGAATCATAGCCAAAATAGACGAATGTTGGATATTCTAAGGCCCAACACCACACTGGAGCAGCTTAGGGCTTTACAAAAGAGTAGGAAAGTCATCTTTAAAAAACTTAAGAAAACAGCTATCCTGTATGTGAACTATGTGTGTGAAAAAGCACTTTAATTGCTTATTAGAAAAAAATCACTATGCTCATCTTTTGTTCTTCAGTTGCATCCAACTCTCTGTGACTCCATTTGGAGTTTTCTTGTCAAAGATACTGGAATGCTTTGCCATTTCTTTCTCCAGCTCATTTTTCAGATAAGGAAACCAAGGCAAATGATTTGATCAAGGCCACCCAGCTCCTAGGAGTGTAAAGCCAAATTTGAAATCAGGAAGATGAGTTTTCATGACTCCAGACCCAGCACTCTATTCACTGTACCACCCAGCTGCCACTTATGCTCATCTGCCTATGTGTTGTTAGGAATCAGAATGAAAATTTAACCTCATACTCCAGTGATTATAAGGAAGGAATTGTTAACCAAAAGATTTTTTCTGGTAATCATATTGACAGGGATAATCTTGAAATGATGGGAAAACGAAATGTCATTTGTAGTTTTTACCAGTGTTGTAGTGAAGCTCAATTTCAGTTTCCCCTAATATATTTCATTTTGTGATTTAATGTCTTTAAACTTTTATGTTCTCAAGTAGCCTCACAAACATCTTCTCTTCTCAAAGCTGAACCTCTCAAATTCATGAAAAAAATGCATTTTTGTCCTAAAGAGGTCCTTTGAGATTATTTGATACAACTTCTTCACATTTCATATTCTCATCTAATCCATTGTTAGCAGGCTTTATGGGAGCTATTTTGGGGTTGAATAAGAAAGTAATATGGAAGCTTTATGAATACTAGAATCTTTGTTATAATCATCCTACTGTACCAACATGATGTAATGGAAAGAGAAAGAAATGCTGGTCTTGGAATCAAGGGACTTAGTTTTGAATCTTAGCCTTGACACTCTGTCAGAAGTAGCACTATACCAGTCTTACTTCAGGTTCTATGTTGGGATGAAATTAGGTGCTCACAAGAGAAAATTTAACAAAAGGAACTTTGTTTTGCCCTAACACTGCAAGGATACACAATAAGATTTTTTTTATTTTTTTATTTTTATTTTTTTAATTTAAACATTTATTAATATTCATTTTAAACATGGTTACATGATTCATGCTCCTACTTTCCCCTTCACCCCCCACACTCACCCCACCCATGCCCGATGCACATTTCTATTTCCAAATTGTTGATAGTTGCATTGGTGTGGTAGTTTCGAGTCTACATCCCCATTCATGTCCACCCCAACCCATGCATTCAAGCAGTTGTTTTTCTTATATGTTTACTCTCCTGCAGTCCTTCCTCTGAATGTAGGTAGCGTTCTTTACCATAAATCCCTCAGAATTGTCCTGGGTCATTGCATTGCTGCTGATACAGAAGTCCATTGCATTTGATTTTTACCATAGTATATCAGTCTCTGTGTACAGTGTTCTTCTGGCTCTACTCCTTTCACTCTGCAGCAATTCCTGGAGGTCTTTCCAGTTCACCTGGAACTCCTCCAGTTTATTATTCCTTTTAGCACAATAGTATTCCATCACCAGCATATACCATAATTTGTTCAGCCATTCCCCAATTGAAGTGCATACCCTCCTTTTTCAGTTTTTTGCCACCACAAAAAGCGTGGCTATAAATATTTTCATACAAGTCTGTTTATCTATGATCTCTTTGGGGTACAAACCCAACAATGGTATGGCTGGATCAAAGGGCAGGCATTTTTTAATAGCCCTTTGAGCATGGTTCCAAATTGCCAGTCAGAATGGTTGGATCAGTTCACAACTCCACCAGCAATGCATTAATGTCCCAATTTTGCCACATCCCCTCCAGCATTCATTACTCTCCCCTTCTTTCATTTTAGCCATTCTGCTAGGTGTGAGGTGATACCTCAGAGTTGTTTTGATTTGCATTTCTCTAATTATTAGAGATTTAGAACACTTTCTCATGTGCTTATTGATATTTTTGATTTCTTTACCTGAAAATTGCCTATTCGTGTCTCTTGCCCATTTATCAATTGGGGAATGGCTTGATTTTTTTATACAATTGATTTAACTCCTTGCATATTTGAGTAATTAGACACCTGTCAGAGTTTTTCGTTATAACGATTTTTCCCAATTTGTTGTTTCCCTTCTGATTTTGACTACATTGTTTGTACAAAAGCTTTTTACTTTAATATAATCAAAACCATTTAATTTATATTTTGTAATTTTCTCTAACTCTTGCTTGGTTTTAAAGTCTTTCCTTTCCCAGAGATCTGACAAGTATACTATTCTGTGTTCACTTAACTTATTTATAGTTTCCCTCTTTATATTCAAGTCATTGACCCATTCTGAATTTATCTTGGTGTAGGGTGTGAGATGTTGATCTAAACCTAATCTCTCCCATATTGTTTTCCAAATTTCCCAGCAGTTTTTGTCAAATAGTGGATTCATGTCTCAAAAGTTGGGCTCTTTGGGTTTATCATACACTGTCTTGCTGATGTCATTTACCCCAAGTCTATTCCACTGATCCTCCCCTCTGTCTCTTAGCCAGTACCATATTGTTTTGATGACTGCTGCTTTATTGTATAGTTTAATATCTGGTACTGCTAGGCCCCGTTCCTTCACATTTTTTTTCATTATTTCCCTTGATATTCTTAATCTTTTGTTATTCCAAATGAAATTTGTTATAGTTTTTTCTAATTCTGTGAAGAAGTTTTTTGGTAGTTTGATAGGTATGGCGCTAAATAGGTAAATTAATTTGGGTAGAATTGTCATTTCTATTATGTTAGCTCATCTTACCCACGAGCAATCAATGGCTTTCCAATTGTTTAGATCCAGTTTTATTTGTTTGGAAAGTGTTTTGTAGTTGTTTTCATATAATTGCTGTGTTTGTTTTGGTAGATAGATTCTTAAGTATTTGATATTGTCTAGGGTGATTTTAAATGGTGTTTCTCTTTCTACCTCTTGCTGCTCTAATGTGTTGGAAATGTATAGAAATGCTGATGATTTATGTGCATTTATTTTGTATCCTGCAACTTTGCTAAAGTTGTTGATTATTTCTACAAGCTTCTTAGTTGATTCTCTAGGATTTTTTAAGTATACCATCATATCATCTGCAAAGAGTGATAGCTTAGTCTCCTCATTGCCTATTTCGATACCTTCAATTTCTTTTTCTTCTCTAATTGCAATAGTGTTTCTAGTACTATGTTGAATAATAGAGGGGATAATGGGTAATAAGATATAATCTTTCGGTTTTCGGCCATAATCTTCTGGTTTTCGGCCATAATCTTCTGGTATTCCTTTTCAATCTGGTCATTTCTGGAGTTCAATTTGCTTATCAGTTCATTTGGTTTCTGAGCCTCACTTTCCAATTGCATGATTCTACCTTTTAAACAGTTATTTTCTTGCCAGATCTCTTCCATTTTCCTCAAAATCTCAGTTTTGAACTCTTCCATAGCTTGTGAGGAGTTTTCCTTATTTGAGGAGGGTCCGGATGCTTGTTTGTTCTCCTCCTCTGTTTGTTCGGTTGTCTGGATTTTCTCTGTGTAAAAGCTGTCGAGTGTTAAAGACTTCTTTTTCTTGTTGTTATTCTTTCTCTTCTGAACTTCCTGAGGCTGAGTAGCCATCATTAGCCCAGCAGCTTCTCAGATTTATTCTCGCGCTCAGTGTCTGACCGCGATCTATTGGCTCCTGAGGTCTGATTTCTGGTTTTTTCCAAGGTCAAGCCCCCTGGTGGGTCCCCTTGCTTGATCTTCTGCCGGAGGTTTCTTTACGAGTCTCAGGGCGCTGCTTCCACAGTCGTATACCCGTCCACACTGGTTCCCCACTTAGGCTTTAGTTCCTGGCTGTGTCTGCCTCCACCCACGCCTCTGCAGTGCCTGCGTTCTGCTCAGCCTGCGCTGTGTGCCCTGCGTCCTGCTCCCGTGCGCTCAGATTTCGCCTGGGTTCTTTGGCTTAATGGGGGTCCTAAGTCTTGCTGCTCTCAGGAACAGGCCCCAGAGCTGCCAATGACTGGATGGGTGCCCCAAACTTGCTCTATTTCTTTTTAGCTGGCTTCGGAGCTTCAGGTGTTGTGTGTGGAGGGGGTGGGGTTGGGGTGGTTACTCAGCCCGCGATTTCGTGAGGGCTGTTTCACCCTTTTATAGCATGGAAATGCCCCAATTCCATGTACCTTCCACGCTGTGCCCTGTTGTGGGGGTTCCTCCGTTCGTCTGGACTTGTTTTTATGTCCCCTTGAGGAGTTTTGTGTGTTTCGGTCAGGAGAGGTTAAGAGCTGCTTCTTACTCTGTCGCCATCTTAACCCAGAACTCCTCTCATTCACTTCTTATGTGATGTTAGGTAAATAATAACCCTTCCACCTATTAATCAATAAGCATTTATTTATTTATTTTTAAGCCTTTACCTTATGTCTTAGAATCAATATTAAGTATTGGTTCTAAGGCAGAGGAGTAGTAAGGGGTAGGCAATTGACTTTAAGTGACTTAGCCAGGGTCACACTTCTAGGAAGGTCTGAGGTCAGATATGAGCCCAGGAGCCCCCATTTCTAGCCCTGGATCTATCTCCTGAGCCACCTAGCTGCGCCCCACCCCCTACCATAACTCACACTTAGAAATAATTATTCAGTCAGTCTGTGTCAGTCAATAAACATTAATAGCCTACTATGTACCAGGCACTGTGCTAAGTGCTAGGGTTCCAAAGGAGGCAAAAGCCAGGTCCTGCCATCAGTGTACTCATTACTTTCCCCCTCTTTTAGGGGGAAGGTCAATGATAATTCCCTTGCCCACAACATGGGGGTAGATAAATCATAAAAAGAAACTGACAAGATATTGAGAATTTGGTGATGTTCAGAGGAGTGTAGTTGATTGGCAAGTGATGAGATGGCTGTCGTGGTGTTCTCCAGTTAGAGGAAGGGAAGGTCCTCAGGGGCAAGGGGGTACTGAGGAAGTGGGATATGCTCTTGCAGAAATGATGAGATTCTGGAGAACACTGATGAAGTACAGAGGAATATAGCTGGCTGGGATATAATGGAGAAAGTAAGGAGGATAGAAACATTGTCCCTTGTAGAAGTTCTCTGTTGACCTGAATTGTGCAAATCCACTTTTGCCCCTTAGGTTCTCCCTGTAATCCTTATTTTTATCTGTTACTGTGTACTCTCTGTAGTACCTTGTCTTCCTTTCTTGATGGTACTAGTTGCCCTCACTAGATCTGATTTCCCTTCTTCTATGGTAAACTATTATCTTAATTTTTTAAAGTATTTTTTCCCTAGTTACATGTGTTCTTTCCCTCCTCTTTTCTCCTCTCTCCTCCCAGAGCCAACAAGCAATTCCACTGAGTTATACATGTATTATCACTCAATACCCATCTCCATATCAAGCATTTTTGTGATAATCTTTCAGAAACCAAAACCTCAATCCAGTACCTATATAAATAAGTGAAAAATCAAATGCTTTCCTTATGCATTTCTACTTCCACAGTTCTTTCTCTCAACATGGATAGCATTCCTTCTCATAAGTCCCTCGGGATTGTCCTGGATTATTGCATTGCTATCAGTAGCAAAGTTGAATACATTTGATCATCCCACAGTGGTTCAGTCTCTGTGTACAGTGTTTTCCTGGTTCTGCTCATTTCACTCCACATCAGTTCGTGGAGGTCATTCCAGTTTATATGGAAATCAAGCATAAACTATTATCTTTAGATGCACATTGCTTTTTCAGGAAGGAGTGTATTATATCAGTCATCTAAGAATTTATCTCAGCCTATGGGACTATTCCCATTCTACTGCAGCCCCTGTTCTTCCTGAATGATTATAGGAGTTATCTCCCCTTTGCTGTTTAAATAAATTAATTGATTTTTCTTTCTAAGGAGAAATTATGAGCCATATTTTGACTTCACCAAAAATTTTTTTATGTTCTGTTCAACCGAAATTTATAGTGAAAATATCAATATGGATGGGAGTCATTTCTTCCAGTAGCGTAACCATTTATTAGACAAAGATCACACATTTAGAATAACAGTTCTCTCAGATTTGTGACTTCTGACAAGTTTGCTTATGTAAACATACTTCATTTGCTGGTTTGTAGCCCAGCATGGAGCAGTTGAAAAAACTCTTTTGTATATTTAAGTCAGTCATACATTAGTCAGGGCCTGCCTGTAGATATTCAGTATAACCATTACTTTCCCCCTCTTTAATTGTTATACAAACTCAGAAAGCCAGAGACAACTTTCATTTCTTTAGCCTGGGAAAAAGAAAGCTAAGGGAAGACCAATAATTCTATTGAAGTGTGTGAAAAATAATGATACAAAAGATGGTGACCAGCTGTTTGCCTTCTCTACTAAAGACTAAACAAGAAGAAATAAGTTTACACTGCAGCATGAAAGGTTTAGATTAGATATAAAGATTTTTAGACTTGACAGTGGGTTTCTCAGGTACATTATGAAGTAGCCTTCAAAGGTCTCTCCAAACAGGGCAATTTGTTGCCTGTCTTGGATAGGTTGGGAATAGTTTTGCTGTAGATCCAGAGAGGGATTAAATGGCCACTTAAAGTTTTTCTATCCCTATGGTTTTGTCTTTTTTCTAGATTATAAATATTTGTAGACTATCAATCAACAGCTTGAAAGTTGAGAAATGATTTCATGTAAAAGCAAATATTGGGGGGAAAATGAAATGCCAAAGTGTCCAATGGGTGCACCACAATGAATTTTAAACTAATTAGTTGATGAAGTAGCATTCAGTTGTTACTTTGACTTTTTAAATGGGAACCAACATTGCCTAGTTGTGAATCTTTAAGTAACATCTATATTCATATATATATGTGTGTATATATATATATACATACACATACTTGTTATCTCCCTCATTAGAATATAATAAGTTCTTTTCAATTAGGGATTATTCCAGTCTTTTTTCTTATGTAAATACTGAATTTTATTGGCTAGTAATTTTTCTGTAGTCAGCTGCTGTTTAAATTTCCTTTTTTTAATACAATTTTATTTTATTTTCAATTCCAAATTCTTTTTGTACTCTTTCCCTCATCCATTGAGGAGACAGAAAAACAAAAGTCATGATATATATATATATATATATATTAAGCAAATCCTCACATTGGTTATGTCCAGGAAAGGAGAGAGACAGAGAGAGGAAGGAAGGAAGGAAGGAAGGAAGGAAGGAAGGAAGGAAGGAAGGNATACTTAACTTGAGAGACCTAAGACTTAGCAAAGACAAGTCAACTTATAACCTCTTAGGGCATGATCGCTGTTTTCAAATATGTGATGAGAAAGAAAGGAATGGAGGGAGGAGGGAAGGAAGAAAGGAAGGAAGGATGGAAGGAAGGAAGGAAGGAAAGAAGGAAGGAAGGAAGGCAGGCAAGTTTTGATTTGTATTTTGAGTCCATCACTTTTCTGTTTGGAGGTGGATAACATAAATCCTTTGAGATCATGATTGATCATTGTGTTTATCAGAGTTCTTAAGTTTTTCTTAAGATAATTGATTATCTTTATAATACAGTTGATATTGTATAATTTTTATTCTCTTTATGCCCACTTCACTTTTTATCAATTCTTATAAATATTCCCAGGTTTTTTTGAAACTGTCCTTTCAGTATTTCTTATAGCACAATAGTATTCCATCACATTCATATACCATAACTTGTTTGGCCATTCCCTAAGTGGAAGGAAAATTTTTATTTTCTAGTTCATTGCACTCTCTCTCTCTCTCTCTCTCTCTCTCTCTCTCTCTCTC
>NW_025388207.1:0-7670 GCF_016433145.1 Gracilinanus agilis | reverse complement strand
GGAAGGAAGGAAGGAAGGAAGGAAGAAGGAAAGAGAGAGTAAGGGAGGGAAGGAAGAAAGAAGGAAGGAAGGAAGGAAGGAAGGAAGAACGAAAGAAAGAAGGAAAGAGAGAGGAAGGGAGGGAGGGAAGAAGGAAGGAAGGAAGGAAGGAGGAAGGGAGGAAGGAGAAAAAAGGAGAAAGAAAGAAAAAAGAAAGAATCTACTCTAACTTTCTCATTTTACAAGATAAAAAAAATTGAGTCTCAGAGAGTAAATTCTTCCAAAGTAAATGACAAAGACAGGATTTCTAAAAAAGTCATCCAAGTTCAAATCAGGTCTCCTCCTTCTATATCATTTTCCATCTAATTCAATTAAAGTTGGTCAAGGGTCACATAGTTAGGGTGGGGCAAAGCCAGACTAGAAGACTAGGTTGTTTTAGTCATGCCCGTCTCTTTGTGACCCACTTGGGGTTTTTTCTTGGCTTAGAATCTGGACTGGTTTTCCATTTCCTTCTCATTTTACAAATGAGGAAACTGAGGCAAAGAGCATTCAATGACTTGCCCAGGGTCACCAAGCTAGGAAGTTTCTGAGGCCAGATTTAAACCCAGGAAGTGGAGTCTTCCTGATTCCCAGCTAGGCAATTTATCCAGTGAGCCAAAGTGAGTTCTAAAGAGGATTTCCTCAAGATCACACAGATGAACAGTTAGGTTTCCAAGCCACGTCAGAGGTCCCTGGTTCTAGGCTCTGGAATCAGAAATCCAGAGGGGGAAAGAAAATATCTTAGGGGGCAACTTGTCCAACTCCCTCATTTTATAGATGGAGGAACTGAGGCCAAGAGAGCAGCAGAGTGACAGAGCATAGTGGGATCAAACTCAGCTCGTCGCCAGAGCCCCTGACACAGACAGAAGCGTCCCCGGGGGCCGTGTATTGATTTTGTTTTCAAACTTCCCATTATCTGTTTTATTGTACTTTTACTTATTTTGCTAAATATTTTCCAATTACATTTTTATCTCATTCCCATCTTATTGGGGAGAGCTGTGGGTAGGCGTTTTGACACCTCTGGCAATACGGCATTAGAAGTAGTTTTACAAAGCCCTGAGTTTTAGTCCTACCTCTGTCATTTACTAGTTGTGACCTTGGACAAGTCTTTGAACTTCTGTCAGCCTCAGTTTCCTCCTGTGTAAAATGGGAATAACAACAGCACCTACCTCAAAGGGTTGTTGTGAGGAGAAAATCTCTGTCAAGGGTTCTTAACCTAGGATCCACCGTCTGAGACAGATAAAAACAAATCTTTATTTTCACCCATTTCTAGCTGAATGTTAGCATTTTTTAACAGCCTAACCTTCTTAGTATCAATTCTCTCTTTTTAAAAAAAAATTTTTTTAAACCCTAATATCTTTTATATGTATCCTTCTATATTAATTTTATTTGTTACAGGGTTAGGCAATGGGGGTTAAGTGACTTGCCCAGGGTCTCACAGCTAGGAAGTGTCTGAGGCCAGATTTGAACCCAGGACCTCCCATCTCTAGGCCTGGCTCTCAATCCACTGAGCTACCCAGCTGCCCCCCCCCCCTTTTTTTTTTTTTAACATTTTTTTTTAAACCCTTAACTTCTGTGCAGTGGCTCCTTGGTGGAAGAGCAGTAAGGGTGGGCAATGGAGGTCAAGTGACTTGCCCAGGGTCACACAGCTGGGAAGTGTCTGAGGCCAGATTTGAACCTAGGACCTCCCGTCTCTAGGCCTGACTCTCCATCCACTGAGCTACCCAGCTGCCCCCCCAATTCTCTTTTAAATAATATTTTATTTCCCCCAATTATGTGTAAAAACAATTTTTTAACTTGCCTGTTTTTGAAAGTTTTGAGTTGCAAATTCTTACCCTTCTTCCTCCCTTCCCTCCCTGCGTCCCTCCCTCCCATCCCTTCCCCACCCTGAGAAGGTAAATAAACACTCTGATGGAGATTTGACATGTGCAATCATGTTCAACATTTTTTTCCATATTGGTCATTTTGTCTTCGTATCCATTCTAAGAGGGAAGAGGGGCAAGGGCTAGGCAATTAGGGGGAAATGACTTACCCAAGGTCACATAGCTGGGAAGTGCCTGAGGTCATGTTCGAACCCAGGTCGGAGGCTCTCCCCACGGTGCCACCAACTGCCCCAGAGTTTTATAGCATTTCTTCTAATTATTTAAAAATATTAGCCTGAGAGGGATCTGTAGGCTTTGCCGGTCTGACGGCGGTTGGCACAAGGCTGGCTTCCTTCCTTCCAAAGTCACAAAAAGGATCAGCTACCCCGACTTTATCCAAAGCACTTTGCAGACCTTCAAGCCTTCTATCAGGGTCAGCTCCTCTGATTATTTCCCAGCATTCTGCACGAACAGGGCTCGACTTCAAACCGTTCTGTCCTTTGGTTCCAAATTCTCTCCAAATTCCTGAGCCGGCATCCTTGCAAGTCTTTCCTGGAGGGGCTTCCTTCCTCTTTCTCGGATTTTTCAAGGGAAATAAAATGTGGCCGCTTTGACTCCGTCTACTTCTCTGCCAGCTTTTAGAAAACCCGAACGAGCCATTTCAGAGCCATTTTTCTTAGAAACAGGAAGACTTTTTTTTGTTTTGTTTTTTTGTTTTTTGGCTAGGACGAAAGCCCTTTGGGCACTGAGGTCTGAAGGTGGAAGACTTGAACCCAGGCCAGAGGCCTCCCTTCCAGCCTGGGAATCAGGAGAGGCCGGTGTCCAGGAATCCTTGAGAAGAAAGTAGAAGCTCATTTTCTGGAGGAGGGAACAAATGGGGCCCTTGGGCGAGAGCCAGCGCTTTTTGGCTTTGCCCTCTCTCTTCGCCGAATGTCACTGGTTGGTTGGCCATCCTTTCCAGCATTTCCACGATGGAGTACTGTGATGGATAGCAGGCTCTAAGGCATGAGAATGTGCCACAGGCCCCCGCCCGCCTGCTTCTCTGCTCTTACAGCCACTCGGTCTAGTTTGGGACTGTAGCAGTCTCTTAGAGAGACGTCTCCATCATGGCAGGACAGTCCAACTCTGCAGGTGACGCGACAGTCATATAGTCTTGTCTGCAGCTCTTCAAGGTGAAGTGACTTGCCCAGGGTCAAACCACTAGGAGAGGTCCCACGGGGGAACTGAACCCACGTCTCCCTGACTCTGAACTTTATTTCTTTATCTTATATATTTTTTTAATCCTCACCTTCCGTCTTGGAGTCAATACTGTGTATGGCTCCAAGGCAGAAGAGCGGTAAGGGCTAGGCAATGGGGGTCAAGTGACTTGCCCAGGGTCACACAGCTGGGAAGTGTCTGAGGCCAGATTTGAACCCAGGACCTCCCACCTCTAGGCTTGGCTCTCAATCCACTGAGCTACCCAGCTGCCCCCTTTTAAATTCTTTTTGATAGGTAAACTTTTATTGATAACCAATCTATCTGCCTCAGTTTTCCTCATCTGTAACATGAGAGTAATAACAGTGCCTACCTCAAAGAGTTGTTGTGGGCATCAATAAGATAATAACTGTAAAGTGTCTGCCTCATAGCAAGCACTACCTAAGTGTCAGCTATTATTACTATTATTTTTCAAAATGTACCCAGCTTCATTTTCCTCCTGTATCCTTTCCCCTCCCAGAGAGGCAGCCCGTATGAGAAAAAAGAAGAAAAAAGGGGGAAAAATAAACACTGATTGACATGTTAACAAAAAACCGGCATTAAGTGGAATGTTCCCACCCTTGACTCCTCATCTCTGCAAAGAAACAGGCAGGAGGGAGAGCAAATCTTTGCACATTTCTTCTTGGGGGCCAAGCGTGTTCTCTGGAATTTTGCCTCATTTGTGTTTTGAATGTTTCTCTAGCATCTTAAGGTTTGCAAAGAATTTCCCAGCTAGACGGTACAGCGGCTAGAGCACTGGGCTCAGAATCAGGAAGATCTGAGATCAAATCCAGCCTCAGACATTTACAAGCTGTGTGACCCTGGGCAAGTCACTTCCCTCTGTTGGTCTCAATTTCCTCACTTGTAAAATGAGCTAGAGAAGGAAATGGCAAACCATATCTTTGGGTCAGACACAGCTCAAAGGAATGAACAACATGGACCCGTTACTATTTGGGGGGCTGATATGATTCCCATGGCTCTGCCTTCCAGCCACCTTTTTTTTTATTCTTTTTTTTTTTAAACCCTTAACTTCTGTGCATTGGCTCCTAGGTGGAAGAGTGGTAAGGGTAGGCAATGGGGGTCAAGTGACTTGCCCAGGGTCACACAGGTGGGAAGTGTCTGAGGCCAGATTTGAACCTAGGACCTCCCGTCTCTAGGCCTGACTCTCAATCCACTGAGCTACCCAACTGCCCCCCCTTTTTTTTTTTAACATTTTTTTTAAAACCCTTAACTTCTGTGCAGTGGCTCCTAGGTGGAAGAGTGGTAAGGGTGGGCCATGGAGGTCAAGTGACTTGCCCAGGGTCACCCAGCTGGGGAGTGTCTGAGACCGGATTTGAACCCAGGACCTCCCATCTCTAGGCCTGACTCTCCATCCACTGAGCTACCCGGCTGCCCCTTCCAGTCACCTTTACTGTGTGGAAAGTGCTCTGTTGAAAGCCCATCAGAAAGGTGAGTTGTCACTCTCATGGCCATCCTGGGCTCAAAGGCCAATATCCTAGGAAGGATATTAATAATTAACAAATTAATCAGTTGTGCCTTTGGCTTACTCCATCCTGGCCGCTAATTACTCCCCATAACGAAGCCTTTTTCAAAGCCTCTCCAAGCGGTATTGGTGAGGAAAGAAGAATCATCCAATTTCCTTTTGAAAAAAATCAATAAACGGTTATCGGTGAATGAAAGAATCCGGGCGCCATGCTTTGGGAGGGACCATGATAAGCTAAGGAGTATCCAGAGAAGGGCATCCACGACGGGGAAATGCCTCAAGTCCGGGTCAATACAAGGAGTTGGGAATATCTAACCAGGAGAAGAGAAGACTCAGAGACAGACGTGGCCTGGGGAAGAGGGACGAGACTGGCACAACCAGCAATCACGGCTGGCCATTCCACTCCATTTCTTAGATTTGACGTCAACACAAACCCAGCTTCCTAATGATTTCTTGTCCTTGTTGTTGTGAGTCATTTCAGTCCAACTCTTTATAAGCCCGTTTGGGTATTTTCTTGGCAAAGATGGGGTTTGCCATTCCCTTCTTCAGCTCATTTTACAGATGAGGAAACTGAGGCCAACAGGATGAAGTCACTCAGCTGGTAAGTGCCTGAGGCCAGACTCATGAACTCATGAAGATGAGTCTTCTGACTCTGAGTCCAGTGCTCTGTCCGCTGCCCCCACCTAGCAGCCCTCCTAATGACTGGAACTGGCCAAAAATGAGATGGTCCATCTTGGGAGGTAGTGAGTTTCCCTTCATAGAGAGCATCACAAAAAAGCTGGATGACCATTATTAGGGATGTTGCATGTGAGGAGGTAGGGGACGGAATCCTCATTCAGGGATGGATTGGACTGGATCGGTTTGGAGGCCCTTCAACCCTAAAATCCCGAGCCTTGAGGCTCGTTGAACACCTACTGTGCCCTCTGCACTGAACTAACAGCCAAATGGGACAGAGCACCAAGGGACATTCTTTGCCATCAAGAAGGTGACAGATGGGCGAGACGAGTCCAAAATAGAAACCTGTCTCAGGACAATGAAGATGTCAGCCTGAGGACTCTTTATTTATTTATTTGTTTATTTTTACAGGCAAGGGATGGCTTCTATTCTCTTAAAATGAGAGGCTAGAAGAGTCCTCAGAGACTATCTGGTCCAAAAAATCTCATTCTACATTTTAGGAAAACAATGACTTTCCCAAGGTCATGCGGTAGTTCGAGTCAGAGACAGAACTGGAACCAGCGAATCCAAAGTTGGAATTTTTTATATGGTAGCACATTTGGGTATCAGAGTCGGAGGCTTCTCAGAAATGTTTAGTGGTGTAAAATTTAAAATTAATATCAAGAACTCCAAGTAGTGTTTTATAGAGTTTATTAATAATCACTTGAAGTAGAAGAAATAAAAGAATAGAAGTTCAAAGCCTAATATTCTAACTAAAGTAAGACCACGTGTGTAAATTCTCCTGCTGACTCTCAGCTAGCTACAGCAGCCACGGTCAGGAAGAGAGAGAGACAGAGACAGACAGAGAGACAGAGAGACACAGAGACAGAGACAGAGAGACAGAGAGAGACAGAGACAGAGAGAGATGGAGAAAGAGAGAGAGAGGGAGAGAGGGAGAGACAGAGAGACAGAGAGACACAGAGACAGAGAGACAGAGAGAGACAGAGACAGAGAGAGATGGAGAAAGAGAGAGAGAGGGAGAGACAAAGAGACAGAGAGACAGAGAGACACAGAGACACAGAGACAGAGAGAGACAGAGATAGAGAGACAGAGAGAGACAGAGACAGAGAGAGATGGAGAAAGAGAGAGAGAGAGAGACAGAGACAGAGAGAGAGACAGAGAAAGAGAAAGAGAGAGAGAAAAAGAGAGACACACAGACACAGAGACACACACACAGAGACAGAGAGACAGAGAGAGAGGGAGACAGAGACAGAGAGAGACAGAGAGAGGGAGAGAGNAGAAAGAGAAAGAGAGAGAGAAAAAGAGAGACACACAGACACAGAGACACACACACAGAGACAGAGAGACAGAGAGAGAGGGAGACAGAGACAGAGAGAGACAGAGAGAGGGAGAGAGAGAGAGAGAGAGAGAGAGAGAGAGAGAGAGAGAGAGAGAGGCGGGGTCACACTAAAACTTTATCCTCCAAACGTTCATGGTAATACACAAATGGGATGCTGGTTGGGGGGTAAATTCTATTTACACAGTAGGGATGTAAGGCTGGCAGGAATTCTTATTCGGGACACTGGCCGGTAAGGCTGAGTTCACAAACTTTTCTCCCTTTTCCTCTTGACACGGTCCTTCAAGTTTTCTTCTGGAATTCTGGGCTTGGGAGTTTTTCCCTCCCTCCCATCCCACCGCCAGGAGCAGTTAATGGTCAAAAACAAGAGAAGCCTGTTGTAAAGCTACATGAACTCATTCAAATAGCCTGGGGCGGAGGGGGAGGATTCCTGCACCTCAAGCTCTTGACCGCCTTTTGTCCATTTCTTTTTCTGCATCCAGGTCAGAGATCAGAGAGCAAGAATAGAATTTTCTAGCCCAATGGCTGGTGGTGAGATTTTGAGAATCCCTGCAGACATCATGGCAAGACAGACACGTACGCATACATGGACTGTGATGGGGGTTCCTGAACAATGATTCTGAAAATGACCTTAAAAAGGGGTATCAGGGGGCAGCTATGTAGCTCTTTGGATGGAGAGCCAGGCTCAGAGACAGGAGGTCCTGGGTTCAAATCTGGTCTCAGACACTTCCTAGCTATGTGACCCTGGGCAAGTCGCCTAATCCTCATTGCCTAGCCCTTATCTCTCTTTTGCCTTGCAACCCAGTATTGATTCTAAGACAGAAGGTAAGGGTTTTAAAAAATAAAAAATAAAAATTGTATTGATGTAATCTGGAAAAAAAACAAAAACAAAAAAAACAAAAAGAAAAATTGTATCAATGTAATCTGGGTAAAAAGAAAAACAAAAAACAAAAAACAAAACAAAAAAAAGAAAAAAAGAAAAAAGAAAAAATTGTATCGATGTAATCTGGAAAAAACAAAAACAAAAAAAGAAAAAGAAAAAATGTATCTATGTAATCTGGGT
>NW_025388206.1:4162-6057 GCF_016433145.1 Gracilinanus agilis | reverse complement strand
CTAATTCAGTAAAGAAGTTTTTTGGTAGCTTGATAGGTATGGCGCTAAATAGGTAAATTAATTTGGGTAGAATGGTCATTTTTATTATGTTAGCTTGTCCTACCCATGAACAATTAATGACTTTCCAATTGCTGAGATAGTTTTATTTGTTTGGAAAGTGTTTTGTAGTTGTTTTCATATAATTGCTGTGTTTGTTTTGGTAGATAGATTCCCAAGTATTTTATATTGTCTAGGGTGATTTTAAGTGGTGTTTCTCTTTCTACCTCTTGCTGCTCTAATGTGTTGGAAATATATAGAAATGCTGATGATTTATGTGCATTTATTTTGTATCCTGCAACTTTGCTAAAGTTGTTGATTATTTCTATAAGCTTCTTAGTTGATTCCCTAGGATTTTTTAAGTAGGCCATCATATCATCTGCAAAGACTGATAGCTTAGTCTCCTCATTGCGTATTTTGATAACTTCAATTTCTTTTTCTTCTCTAATTGCTACTGCTAGTGTTTCTAGTACTATGTTAAATAATAGAGGTGATCATGGGCATCCTTGTTTCACTCCTGATCTTATTGGGAAGGCTTCTAATTTATCCCCATTGCATATGATGTTTGTTGATGGTTTTAGGTGTATACTGTTTATTATTTTTAGGAAAGGTCCTTCTATTCCTATACTTTTCAGTGTTTTCAATAGGAATAGATGCTGTATTTTGTCAAAGGCTTTTTCAGCATCTATTGAGGCAATCATGTGATTTTTGTTTGTTAGACTGTTGATATGGTCAATTATTTGGATGGTTTTCCTAATGTTGAACCATCCTTGCATTCCTGGTATAAATCCCACCTGATCATGGTGGATGATCTCCTTAATTACTTGCTGGAGTCTCTTTCCTAGTATTCTATTTAAGATTTTTGCATCTATGTTCATTAGGGAGATTGGTCTATAGTTTTCTTTCTCTGTTTTTGGTCTACCTGGCTTTGGAATAAGTACCATATTTGTGTCATAAAAGGAATTTGGTAAGACTCCTTCTTTGCTTATCATATCAAATAATTTGTATAGTATTAGGATTAGTTACTCTTTGAATGTCTGATAGAATTCACTTGTGAATCCATCAGGTCCTCGTGATTTTTTCTTAGGGAGTTATTTGATGGCTTGTTCAATTTCTTTTTCTGATATGGGATTATTTAGGTATTCTATTTCTTCTGCTGTTAATCTAGGCAATTTATATTTTTGTAAATATTCATCCATATCTCCTAAATTGTTATATTTGTTGCCATATAACTGGGTAAAATAGTTTTTAATGATTGCCTTAATTTCCCCTTCATTAGAGGTGAGGTCTCCCTTTTCATCTTTGATACTGTCAATTTGGTTTTCTTCTTTCCTTTTTTTATTAGATTGGCCAGTACTTTGTCTATTTTATCTGTTTTTTTCAAAATATCAGCTTCTAGCCTTATTTATTAATTTAATAGTTCTGACATTTTTGTATCCTCCCCTAGTCCCACCCCTTCTTCTTACACTATTTTCTTTTAAACCAGTGGTTTGCTTTGAGCTGGTATCCCTTATCCCCTCCCTTGATTAACTTCCCTTCCTACCCCCTCCCTTATTATTCCCCTCTTTTTATTTTTAAAGGCCTAATGAATTCCCTCCCCCTTCTTCTCCCCTCCCTTTTTTAACCTCCTCACTCCCCTGCTCCCCTTTGTTTATCTCTTCTGACTTTCTCAGTAGGGCTAGATAGAGTTTTTTATCCCAATAGATGATATAGCTACTCTTCCCTCTCCAGGTTGATTACACCGAGAGTAAGGTTTAAATATTACCTCTTAATGCTCTCTTCCTCTCCTTCTTATAATAGTATTTGTCCCCTCCCCTTCCCATGCCCTCTTTGTGTGTAATAGAATATCCTATTTTTCT
>NW_025388206.1:0-4071 GCF_016433145.1 Gracilinanus agilis | reverse complement strand
TCCCCTACTATTCACCCCCCTCTTTCCCACCCCCCATGTCATCTTAGACCATTTAGTATTCTGTCCTCTCCCTATGAATTATTCTTCTGATTGCTATAATAGTGAATACTATAATAGTGAATAGAGTTCACTACAGAGAATTATACATAGCATTTCTCCACATAGGAATACAGATAATTAGATCTTATTTAAGTCCTTAAAGAGTCAAATTTAAAAAAATTATGAGCTTTCTTTCTTTTCCCTCTGTTTCTTATTTACCTTTTCATGTTTCTCTTGGTTTTTGTGGTTGGATATCAAGCTTTCCATTTAGTCCTGGTCTTTTCTGTGCAAATACTTGGAAATCTTCAATTTTGTTGAATGCCCATACTTTCCCCTGGAAGTATAAAGTCAGTTTTGATGGGTAGTTGATCCGTGGTTGAAGGCCCAGCTCTCTTGCCTTTCTGAATATCATATTCCAAGCCTTATGGTCTTTTAGCATGGAGGCTGCCAGATCCTGTGTGATACTGATTGGTGCTCCTTGATATTTGAATTGTCTCTTTCTGGCTTCTTGTAATATTTTTTCTTTTACTTGAAAGCTCTTGAATTTGGCTATTATATTTCTGGATGTTTTCCTTTCTGGGTCTAGTGTAGAGAGTGATCTATGGATCCTTTCAATGTCTATATTACCCTCTTGTTGTAGGACTTCAGGGCAATTTTGCTGAATAATTTCTTTTAGTATGGAGTCCAAGTTTCTATTAATTTCTGCTTTTTCTGGAAGACCAATGATTCTCAGATTGTCTCTTCTAGACCAGTTTTCTTGGTCTGTCACTTTCTCATTGAGATATTTCATGTTTCCTTCTATTTTATCAGTCTTTTGACTTTTTTTATTTGTTCTTGCTGTCTTGAGAGATCATTAGCTTCTAATTGCTCAATTCTAGCCTTTAGGGACTGGTTTTCAGTTATAATCTTTTGGTTTTCCTTTTCAATCTGTTCATTTCTGGTCTTCAGTTGACTTGCCTCACTTTCCAATTGTGAAATCCTGCCTTTTAAACTGTTATTTTCTTGCCAGATCTCTTCCATCTTTCTCAACATCTCAGATTTAAACTCTTCAATAGCTTTTGACCAGTTTTCATTGTTTTGGGAAGGTTTGGATATGATTACTTGTTTGTCCTCCTCTGTTGTCTGGATTTTCTCTGTGTAAAAGTTGTCGAGTGTTCCAGAATTCTTCTTGATAATCTTTCTCTTCTGGGCTTCACGATTTTGGCTTGCCATTGTTGTTAGCCCAGCCCCTTCTGCGCTTTATCCTCACACTCAGGGTCTGTCTGCACTCTCTAAGCTCCCAAGGTCTCAGGTCTCATTGTTCTCGGGGTTGAGCCTCCTGGTCATCCCTGGTCTGCCCCTCTGCCTGAGGCTCCTTCAACAGTCTCAGGGCACTGCTTCCACAGCCGTACTCCCGTCTGCACAGGGTCCGCGCTCGAGGTCCAAGCCTGCACTCAAGATCCTTGTCCATGCCTAGGGCACTGCCTTCACCCACGCAGATGCTCAGGAAAGTCTGTGTGCGTTCTTTAGCCTCTTGGGGTCCTAAGTCTTGCTGCTCTCAGGAACAAGCCCTGGAGCTGCCAGTGACTTAATGGGTGCCCCCAAACCTGCTTTAACTCCACGTACCTTCAATGCTGCACCCTGTTGTGGGGTCCCTTCATTCGTCTGGATTCATTTTTATGTCCCCTTGAGGAGTCCTGTATGCTTTGGTTAGGAGAGATCAAGCTGCTGCTCCTTACTCTGCCACCATCTTAACCGGAAGTCTGGGGTAAGACCTCCCTTTCCTTTTAATCTATTTTTCTTTGAGGTCATTGTTTTTATCTTTTACTTTCTTTGCTTCATTTTCATGCTAGTCATTTCTGGCTTTTAAAACAGTTTTTATTGCTTTAGTTCATGTGCCTCTGTTTCTAAATGACCTATTTTGCTTTTTAAGTTCTTTTCCCAATTTTCTTCACTCTCTCTTAATTGTTTTTTGAGTTGTTCTGGAACCTGAGTTCAATTTTTTGGAGATTCTGAGTTTTTGCTTGGTGTTCCTTGGTCCTCCTCTGTTTCATTTTCAATTTCTTCATTACCTGAATAGAAGCTATTGATTGTAATTTCTTTTTTTGTTGTTGTTCTTTACTCATATTTTTTTTCCTTCATTCCCCCTCCTTTATTGGTTATATTCTTGCTCCTCTACTTTTTTACTGGATCTGTGAGTTAGAGCTTTTCTGCCCTGAAGGGGCTTCTTCTCTGCTCCACTGTTTAACTGGATTAGGCTGATGAGCTGACCTATAGTATTAATGTGTCCTGAGACTAAATCTTTCACAGCTGTGGATAGAGGCTGAAGGCAAAGATGAATGTTCTGAGCCTAAAGGTAGCTACCCCCAGTCTTCCCCTCTACTCCTCTCTGGCCATCTCCCAGGAAAAGCCCTGAGCTTCCCATGGTGGTACCAAGGTACTCCATCTCAATTGCAGCCTTTGCCCTGGGATCCAGTCAATCCATGTTCTACAGCAGATCTAGGTGCAATAGATGGGGGAGACATGTTGGCTTTTTACCTTATATATGAGTATTCAACTTTAACTGCCCACCTTTCAGGTTGAATCAAGTAAGAGAGACCTGTGCCTCTGTCTTCTTGTTGAGTTTTGCTATTCTGTACACTTTGTCTTGTGGTTGTTTGCTAGCTCTGTGAGTTTGAGCTTTTCTGCCCTCTAGAGGCTTCTTCTCTGCACTACTGATAAACTGGATTAAGCTAGTTGAGTTGATCTGTAGAACTGAATATGCCCTGAGGCCAAAACTTCCAGATGCAAGTGCCTAAGATGGAGGTGTAGTGGCTGAAGACTAGAATCAGCCTGCCTTCTTTTCTGCTTCTCTCCTCCAGCTGCCTCCTTGCCAGCTGTGGTCAAAGAGCTGTGCTTCATGTAGTTGAGGTAGCCAGGTACTCTGTCCCAGTTGGAGACCTCCCCCTGAGATCCCACCTACAACCCTAGACTCAGCATAGTAGGTGCGGAAGGAGCACTGAGATATTGCTTCTTTCTTTTCCTTAAACCCAAAAATTCAATCTTCTCTGCATACCTTTTAAGTTGAATTAAGCAGGAGGGTCCCACAGCTCTGCCTTTGTGTTGGATTTGGTTTTCTGTCCCCCTTCAAGTGCTTTATTTTTTATTGACATAGAAAGGCTTTCACAGAGGAATTGATTTTTGATGCCTCTAAGCTGCCATCTTGACTCTGATCATATTTTATTTTCAAAAACATATTAGCATTTACTTTTTAAGTTTTCTGTTCCAAATTCTTTTCTTCTCTCTAGCCTCTCCCCCATCCACTGAGAAGGCAACAATATGAATTCACACAAAATATTTCTAAATTAATCTATTCTGATATTCATTTCAGTTTTAGGAATGAATTTATCCTCTTCAGTTATAGTTATGATTGCTGTATATTTCCCTCAATCCTATCTTCTTCTCTTTATGTTTTCTTCTTTTTGTTCTTTTTACCCTCTTGAACTGGTTAATCCATACATCTATGAGCAGAACAATTTTCTAAAGCCCCTATATCTGCCAAAATGTCATTCCAACTACCTCTAGGTCTCACAATTCACCTTGATCTGATCCAAGCTCCACCACCTGTTGCTTCCCCAAAAATGTTCTTTGCCTGTGTCTATGTACCAGGTTTAAATCACCCCAATTACAACCACTGAGCTACTTGTCTCTGCCCTAAACTGCTCTTTGCCCTCCTAACTCTTTAACTTTATCTTTAGATTATCCATTTAGATACTCCCAGTTCAATCAGCTCATCTCAGACCAAGGTAACATTAGACCAACCCACCATTCATAGTTTCATCCCTCTAGCTTAATGCTTAGGGATGTATGTGCTCCCCTTAGGTAAACACTACCAATATCCCCTACCAGGACACTAGCACATACTCACTTGCCACATCCACTTGGAATTCTGCTTCATTATTATAAGTGGGACTTGCAAAGTAACATCGGTACTTTCCCTCATCAGAAGGTTGGACACGATGGAGTAGCAAGGCCACATTCCCCCTGGAAATGTGCTCATGAAGAAATTCTGTC
>NW_025388205.1:208-6124 GCF_016433145.1 Gracilinanus agilis | reverse complement strand
TATATATATATATATACATAAAAGTTAATGGATCTTAAATAAAGAATCCTTAGTCTGGAAGGAAGGAGAGAATGGGGAAATTCATGTCAGTTTTTTGAAGTGCTGTAAAATTAAAAAAGTAGATTTATTCTGCTTTTCTCCAGGGGTAAGAATTAGGGCCAAGGATGAAAGTTCCAGATAGACAGATTTGGACTTGATATAACTAAGTAGATTAGAGCTATTTAATGAAGAAGCAAGATGCCTAGGGAGGCAATGAGCTTCTAGTCACTTAGTGTTAAAAATTGGCTAGATGTATCTCAATTAATAATTATTTATTATTATTATTCCTATTGACTCCCAGAGGAGCATAGGGCTGCAACCATCTCACACCAATGGACTCTGTTCTGGGCAACTTCCACCAACTGGGCATATCTTTGCCAGGTCTGTTTTGGCCTTCCGACTTTCCTCCTCCCTGGTGGGTTCCATATTTTTTTTCATAGCGTCCTGACTGATGGGATACTGAATTGTTCTTTCCCAGAGTCTGGTATTGGAGGTCTTTTCAGGCCATCTGATGTTCAAGATTTGACGTAGGCATCTGTTAACAAAGACCTGGAGTTTGTTGGCTTTTGCCAGCATGCGTCGTGGACTCTGTTGGAGAACAATCTTCCAGACTAGGCGATTGTAGGTTTTGTTGGTTTATTGAGGTTGCAGTTTCTGTAGCAAATGAAATTTTAACTCCGCCAAGGACGGTCCCAAGCCCGGCTAAAAAAGGAGGAGGGTTGGGCGCGAGGCTAGCAACCTTACCCTGTAAAAATTTCATTTGCTACAGAAACTGCAACCTCAATTAATAATAATGATAAATAATTATTTTTGTTGTTCAGTTGTTGCAGTCATGTTTAACTCTTCAGGACCCCGTTTGTGATTTTCTTGGCATGATACTAGAGCTGTTTGCCATTTCCTTCTCTAGCTCATTTTAAAATAAGTAAACTGAGGCAAATGGGGTTAAGCAACATAGCTAGTAAATGTCTGAGGCCAGATGGCAGTAATCTGCCTTGGCTGTAAGTTACTTGAAATTGTAAGATCTCTTTAGAATCCTAGGCATGGTGTGGTGTTGTACTCCTATAATCCTTGATACTAGGGAGACTGATGCTGGAGCATCCCTTGAGTTTCAGAATTCTGAGTTCTAGTAAGGCAGAACTTGACCAGGTTGTCTGCATTAAATCTTACACCAATGAGGTGAGCCCTACTGTGGCAGGTCAGAAACAGAGTAGGTCAAAGTTTCTGTGTTCATCACCAATGGGAATGAGTCTATTCACGTCCAGCCTGGGTGAAATAAGGAGTTCTGTTCTCAAAAAAATTTTTTTATAATCCTGACAACTAAATAATTATTCACTGATTGATTCAATTATCTAAAAATAATTAATTATATCATTAATCACATTTAAAACACAGTGCTAAGGGCTAGGAGAAATTAAAAGAAAATTAAACATGGTCCTTAACTTCATAGAGCTTATAGTCTTACATTTGGGATACAAACATGAAAATGTGCAATATTATAAAAATATAATAACTCCAGGGAAAAATAGACTATAACATATAAGTATAAGATCAATGTGAAGTCAGAAGGAGGGATAATCATTTAAGACAGGAGGAAGCTTTTTGGAAGAGTTTGAGTTGGGCCTTAAAGAATGGCAAAAGGCAAGGAAAACTTTTATTATGACAATTATTTATTACTGTTATCTGGTAGTGAAATGGCCAAGTGGATAGAGTGCTGGGCCGAGAATCAGGAAGACTCATCTTTCTAACTTCAAATCTGATTTCAGATACTTACAAGCTGTGTGAGTCTGGGTAAGTTACTTAACCCTGTTTGACTCAGTTTCCTCATCTGTAAAATGAGCTGGTGAAGGAAATGGCAAACCACTCCAGTATCATGTCAAGAAAACTCCAAATGGAGTCAAGAAGAATGAGACATGATTGCAATGATTGAACAAGGATTATTATTATTATTTATTATTATTATTGTTATTATTATTGTTAATTGATATAGGGAAAATTTTCTAGGAATCAAGATTTTGGGGATAACAACAAAGGTCTGGATGTGAGAAAGCACATATTTTATGCACATACATACATACATTTTAATGTACTTATTTCCTCCCCTGGTAGAATGTAAGACCATTAAAGGTGACTCTTGTTTCATTCTTTGTATACATCTCCAGTGCCTGATGTATGGTAAGCCTTAATAGTACTTGATGATTAATTGAAAACACTGTATGTAGATTGATAGGATTTAGAGCTAGACGGATCTTAGACACAGGAAATTGAAAACCTCCATTTTATAGGTGAGGAAACTGAGATTTGAAGAAGTTAAGAAATTGCCCGACAGGGAATGAACACTAGTCTTTCTCCCCCAAATCTAGAGCTTTTTCTATGAGCCTATGATGCTATTCCTAATGTACATGGGATGGCAAGTTGTTTAGTTTTATGGAAGTAGGATATGGAGATTTAAAAGTGAAGCCTCCTCAGGAGCAGAAAGTGAAAGGATTAGCACACTTCTGGGATAAAAAAGGTGACACCTGAGAGGGCCCATGTCTGAGATCTCTAAAAATATGGATTGCATAAGGTGAAGAAGGAGATTTATTTACCAATAAATACTAGGAAGAGCAAGATAAGTCTAGGAAAAATTATAAAAAAATATACTCATGTTCCCAGTGGGCCTTGGAATTCATTGTAAGTGATGGCACTTGTAGGAAATAGAAATGAATTTTTCAGTGTTGGATAGCTTTATCAATGGCTAATAAGAGAAGCTCAGAAAAATATATAACCTTTCAACTGTCATTTTCCTGATAGGCAGACACATCCCTCTCTTCTTTTGCCTCCCTTTTTTCTACCTCTCTTCTTCCCATTCTTCATCTTTTGAGGCTGCTGTTAGCAAAAGAATTTTGGGCTAGCTGGGTCATGGGTTGGATCCAGCTTGGGAATCTTGAGAAAATTTTATTTTCATAGCAAACATCCACCTTCTTTATTGCTAGACATTGGGATGGTGTCTCAACTATTAAAGCTGAACAGATCAATATTTTTCCCAGTGACTGAAGAGCAGGGGTGGGGGAACAATGGGAGGTTTGTAGTTTTGACATTTTCTTGCCATATTATCAAATAAAACTGACAAATCGAGAATATTTCAAAGAAACAAACCCAGCCAGAACTGAATATAGGGGCTTCTTGGTTCTATGTCTGTGGAAATCACTTGGCTTCTCAGGATTGTTGCTTTCTTGTCTGTCATGGAAAATAACCCTCACCCAAATCTCCAAAAATATTTCCATCATGTACCTAGTGGGTGCTTGAACTCAAGTAAGAACCCTCCAGTCTCACATGTCACCTGGGTAGTGTGATTTGAGAGGCATCATAGTGTCATGGAAAGGGCACTAAGGAGGAGATCAAAAGACTTGGATTTGATACTTGGTCCTTTCATGAACCTGTTTTTGGAACTTGGAAAAATCACTCCATTTCCCTGGGGTTCAGTTTCCTCACTTGTAAAATGAAGAAGGAGACCGAGTTGTGGGGAGAAAGCTGGACCTCAATTTTAAAGATCTGGGATCAAATCTTGGCTCTGCCACTTACCTATGTAACTTGAGAAAGTCGCTGAACTCTGTGCATCTCTATCCTCTTCTGCAAACTGAGATGGTTGGTTTATATGGCTTTGAAGGCTCCAAACAGATCCAAATTTTTGTTCTTGTTATTGTTAAGATTTCATTCAGCAATATTAGTACTGCAAGCCTATAAACATTTCCTGCTCCTTCTTTCCTACTGCCAAATGCCACAGACTAAAATTCTTTTCCTTGGATACCTGAAATTCATCTGTCAGGAAAATTGCCCTTTCAATTCTATCTTGCTAAAGTCTTCTTTTGAATGAAAATATTCCTGAGCGAAGTAACACACACAAACAGCTAACAATTGAAACTGGTTGAATTTATCAGATACTTTCCTTTTCTTAACAGGAAAAACTGGGAAACAGGGGAACCATGGGTCCCCAAGAGAAAATGAGGACTGACTAAGAAGGGAGAGTAGGGGGAGAATAAAGAGTCTGGGGAAGAATGGAAATAAATTAATCACCGCTGAAGTGGATGCCCTCTGAGATGGTGTCTACTCTCTCACCTCTGCCTCAAAGCATCCTCGTTTGCTTTTAAGACTCAGCTAGGAGGCCTTTCTTGACTCTGGCTTCCAGGGCCCTCCCACTCTAAATTATATTGTAAAAAATGTTACAGCTATTCTATATATGCTCCTACATTTAAATGTCTTCACCGAAATGAAAATCCTTAAGGACAGAGATCTCTTTATTTTTGTCTCTATATCTCCAGGACATCGCCCAGTGCCTGAATCGTAGTGGACACTTAAAATATTGTATTGATTGATTGACTGATTAAGGTTCATTTCCAACTGGGCCATTCTGTGATTCTGTGACTTTGGATGACCCTTCACATAAGATTTCCTTGATTGGGAAGGCCAAGGAACCTTTTAAAAGTTTGTCTTTTTTAAAGACAAACACAGCAAGACTCTCCCCCACTCACTTTCCTCCAGTCTTGCTTATTTTTGCCCAGACATTTCTTTAATGAATCAGGTTGAGGATTATAGGGGTTAAACATCTAATCTCCCAGCAATTTAGCTCTGAGGGAATTGTGCTGACAGTTTTCCTCCTCATGGTTAGTGGCTCTGGAGAAAAATGATTCAATTTCTCAAAGAAACTGGCTCTTGAAGACCTTGGAGGGGGAGCATCTGATTGAGGGAGCCATTGATTTTGCACCCCTCCAGCTTCCCACAGAGGCTTGTTGACTGTCCTCGGATCTACAGCCTGTCATTCCCACTAAGGCACTCACTCGTTTTCTGTCAGAAGGAAGAGAATCTCCACATTTAGAGGTTTCAGAAGAGAACAAATGGTCTATAGCCTATGTGCAAAAACCCTAGGTTGATGATTATTTATTACCAATTAAGAATTCAGACAGCCTGGCAGTGCAGATAGAATACCAGTCCTGGGAGTCAGGAAAACCTGGGTCCAAGTTCTGCCTCGGACAGTTGTGTCTGTGGGCTCCTGGGCAAGCTGGGGATAGTAAATTAAAGAGCCTGAGCCCCATTCAGGTCAGGAGAGGAAGTTTCCTCTTGAGAAATTTCTTATACCAATGAAATCAAAGGTCTCGATCTCTCTTTCAAATAAAAATCCACACCCCTACATTCATTTCCTAGGGCTCAGCACAAGGATTAGAACACAGTAGGCTCTTAAAATAGAACAAAACAAACAGAAAACAATCCCTGCCTTTTTTCTTAGAACTGAAATCATTCCAAAGCCAAAGAGCAGTAAGGACTAGGGAATTGGGATTAAGCGACTTGTCCAGGATCACACAGCTAGAACACAGTAGGCTCCTAATAGATGCTAATTGAGAAACTAGCAAAGAACCATGATCTTAGATATTTTTGTAATAATAATTGGGAAAAATGTTATCCACAGCCAGTAAAGGAACTGTCAAAGTCTGATTGCAGATCAGAGCATGCCATCTTCCACTTTATTTCCATCGTCAGTTTTTTAGTGTGTTAGCGTGATATGTGGTCTTCTGTCATTGTATGAGCAACATGGAAATATGTATGACATGGAAGTACTGGTGTAATCTATATCAGACATTTCCCTTGGGGGAGGGAAAAGGGAGGGAGCAAATCTGAATCGTAAAATGTCAGAAAATAATTGGCAAAAATTGTTTCTACATGTAATTGAAGAAAAAAGGAAAACAAATAAAATAATAATTGCAAAGTCCTCCATTCCTCCATCCCTCCCTTCCTTCTTTCCTTCTTTCTTTCCTTCCTTTTTTCCTTCTTTCTTTCCTTCCTTCTTTCCCTCCTTCCTTCCTTCCTTCCTTCCTTCCTTCCTTCCTTCCTTCCTTCCTTCCTTCC
>NW_025388205.1:0-116 GCF_016433145.1 Gracilinanus agilis | reverse complement strand
TTTCTTTTCCTTCCTTCCTTCCTTCCTTTCTTTCTTTCTTTCTTTCTTTCTTTCTTTCTTTCTTTCTTTCTTTCTTTCTTTCTTTCTTTCTTTCTTTCTTTCTTTCTTTCAAAATA
>NW_025388204.1:0-4042 GCF_016433145.1 Gracilinanus agilis | reverse complement strand
TCACCAGCGTATACCACAATTTGTTCAGCCATTCCCCAATTGAAGGGCATCCCCTCGTTTTCCAGTTTTTTGCCACCACAGAGAGCGCAGCTATAAATATTTTCGTACAAGTCTGTTTAATTATGATCTCTTTGGGGTACAAACCCAACAATGGTATGGCTGGATCAAAGGGCAGGCATTCTTTTATAGCCCTTTGAGCATAGCTCCAAATTGCCAGCCAGAATGGTTGGATCAGTTCACAGCTCTACCAGCAATGCATAAATGTCCTAATTTTGCTACATCCCCTCCAGCATTCATTACTCTCCCCTTCTTTCATTTTAGCCAATTTGCTTGGTGTGAGGTGGGACCTCAGAGTTGTTTTGATTTGCATTTGATTTAGAACACTTTCTCATGTGCTTATTGATACTTTTGATTTCTTTACCTGAAAATTGCCTATTCATGTCCCTTGCCCATTTATCAATTGGGGAATGGCTTGATTTTTTTATACAATTGATTTAACTCCTTGTATATTTGAGTAATTAGGCCCCTGTCAGAGTTTTTCGTTATAAAGATTTTTTCCCAATTTGTTGTTTCCCTTCTGATTTTGACTACATTGTTTTTGTTTGTACAAAAGCTTTTTAGCTTAATATAATCAAAACCATTTAATTTACATTTTGTAATTTTCTCTAACTCTTGCTTGGTTTTAAAATCTTTCCTTTCCCAGAGATCTGACAGGTATACTATTTTGTGTTCACTTAACTTATTTATAGTTTCCCTCTTTATATTCAGGTCATTCACCCATTCTGAATTTATCTTGGTGTAGGGTGTGAGATGTTGATCTAAACCTAATCTCTCCCATATTGTTTTAAAATTTTGCACAACAGTTTTTGTCAAATAGTGGATTCATGTCCCCAAAGTTGGGCTCTTTGGGTTTATCGTACACTGTCTTGCTGACGTCATTAACTCCAAGTCTATTCCACTGATCCTCCCTTCTATCTCTTAGCCAGTACTATATTGTTTTGATGACTGCTGCTTTATAGTATAGTTTAATATCTGGTACTGCTAGGCCCCCTTCCTTCACATTTTTTTTTCATTATTTCCCTTGATATCCTTGATCTTTTGTTATTTCAAATGAAATTTGTTATAGTTTTTCCTAATTCAGTAAAGAAGTTTTTTGTTAGTTTGAAAAGTATGGTGTTAAATAGGTAAATAAATTTGAGTAGAGTGGTCATTTTTATTATGTTTGCTCATCCTACCCATAAGCAATTAATGGCTTTCCATTTTGATTCTCTCTCCTAGTCCTGTCCTTCCTTCTTTCACTGTTTCCTTCTATACCAGTGTTATGTTTTTTTAATCAGTTCCTATAATCCCCTCCCTTGTTGTACTTCCCTTTCTCCCCCCTCCCTTCTTATTTCCCTCTTATTGTTCTTTAGAGCCACGTGTTGCTCCCCCACAAGCCCTCTCCCTCTCTAGTATTGCTTCCCTCCCTACCAGTCCCTTTGTTATTCTTCTACTTCTCTATAGGGCGTGAATCAATTTTCTGCCCCTATGGGTCTGATTGTTCTTCTCTGAGTTGATTTCAATGCACTTAAGTATTGAATATTCCCTCTCCCTAACCTCTTTACCCTTACAGTGTATTGTTATTTTTCCCTGTTGATCCCACGTGCTTCTTTATGGAATATAAATTTATTCCTTTTTGTTTGCTTTCCTTTTTTTCTTATTGTTATCTTTTTTACCCCCTCAGTTTTGTATATATTTATACATACATAAATTTATATTTATATATCTCTTGATATTTCATCCTATACAGTTTGTCCCTGTTCCCTCTATGTAAACTTCTAGTTACCCTGTTGGTAATAATTTTTAATATTTGCCAATACCTTCTTTTCTTCTTGGGATATAAATTGATTGAACTTGTGTCCCTTAAAGAAAAGAATTTTTTTCTCCTCACCCCATTCTCTTAATTACTTTATGTTGATTCTCTTGAGTTCTGGGTTTGGGCAGTAAACTTTCTGTTTATGTCCGGTTTTTTCATGATGAATGTTTGGAAGTCCTCAATCTTATTGAATGACCTTACTTTCCCTTGCAATAATATAGTTAGTTTTGCTGGATTGTTGATTCTTGGTTGTAGACCCAGTTCTCTTGCTTTCCTGAATATTTTGTTCCATGCCTTTCGGTTCTTCAATGTAGATGCAGCCAGATCCTGTGTTATCCTAACTGTGGTTCCCTGATATCTGAGTGACTTCTTTTTGGCAGCTTGTAATATTTTTTCCTTGGTCTGGTAGTTTTTGAATTTGGCTGTAATATTCCTGGAAGTTGTCATTTGTGGATTAAATGTAGGAGGTGATCTGTGGATCCCCTCAATTTCCACTTTTCCCTCTTGTTCAAGAATTTCTGGGCAATTTTCTCTGATAATTTCTTGTAAAATGCTATCTAAACTTGTTATTTTATCATGATATTCTGGTAAACCAATAATTCTTAAGTTGTCTTTTCTAGCTCTGTTCTCCAGATCTTTGGTTGAATCAATGAGGTGTTTCATATTCTCAAATTTTTCATTTTTTTATTTTGTTTAATATATTCTTGCTTCCTTGTGAAGTCATTTTCTTCTAGTTGTTGATTTTTGGTTTTTAAAGACTGAATTTCATCCCTTGCTTTTTGGCCATCCTTCTCTTTCTGGTCTGATTTTCTTTGTAGATCATCTTTTGCCTTCTTTGCTTCATTTTCAAGCTGGCTAATTCTGGCTTTTAAGACTTTATTTTCTTGTTTTAGCTCATGTATTTCCTTTTTCAAATTGTCTTCAGCTTCTCTTGATTGTTTTTTGAGTTCCTGAAGTTTTTGAATTAATTGAGTTTTAAATTCTTGAGTTAATTGAATTTTTAGGTCTTCCAAAGCCTGTGTCCAGTTTGCTGGAACTACTTCCTCTTCTATTTCTGTTTTATTTGCACCCTTTTCACTTCCTTGAAAGAAGCTGTCAGTTGTCATTTCTTTTCTCTTTTCCTGTTGCTTACTCATGTTTTCCCCTTCCTTCTTCTGATAGTTTGAGCAGATGTATTTAATGATCTTTGATGAAAGATCTTCCCCCAGGGGCAAAGGTTTGTAGTTACTTTATTTGCTTTTGGAAGACTTCTCAGTCTGTCCAATTGTTGGGATTAATCCTATATTGATTGGGTTAATCTGCCCTGAGGCTAAAACCTCAAAACCTCAAGGGGAGGGAAAAACAAACAAAACCCTCAAAAAGGTGGGGTGACAAGAAGGTGCATTTTCTCTGAACTGAGCTCTCTAGCAATGGGGTACCCCTGCGCTATCTGCTGTGTTTGACCTGGTTTTCTTTCCTCTTGAAGCACTGCGTTCTCTATCTCGGTATGAGGAAGCCAAGCTGTCTGTGCTCTGGTGTTTGGCTCTCTCTAAGCCACCATCTTCTGGGCATTTTTGCTGTGTTTCTCTGGTTTTCTCCTCTAGTCACCTCTCCAGTGCCTGTGTTTGACTCCCTGAGTCTTATGCCAGCAAGGCCCTCTCTCCTGACCAGTGCACCCACCCGCCCTGAGATTTCCCTGGCCACTGGAGACTCCGCACAGCATGTGGGGGAGGCGTCCTGGGATCCTGGGATTCCCCTTTTATGCCCTCAGTCTCGATAGTTCAAGTATTGAAGCCTTTTTCTTGGGTTACCTCTTTAGTTGTACTGCAGTAGGGTTCCCCCTGCTCTGTCCCAGTATTAGAGTTGGTCCTCTTTCTTCTCGAAGCACATTATTTTCTATCTCGGTGTGTAAGGCTGCAGAGGTTTCAAGATTCGCTCCATCTACGCCGCCATCTTCCCGGAACTCGGCAATGGCATTTTTAAAGGATGGATTGCCCCCAATTAAAAGACTTTTCTTCTTACTTGAGGAAATAGGATATAAAGCAATTTGTGTTCTGACAGTTGAAGAAAGGAGGTGGGAGTTATATATGTGTATATATGGCTCTATATGTATGTTTTACTGTTTGTTTCTTTTAGGAGAGATCAGACCTGAAATGAAGGCGAATCCAACAAAGATGAGCCCTTTGAAAGAAATGGACCTACAAAGAT
>NW_025388203.1:0-8701 GCF_016433145.1 Gracilinanus agilis | reverse complement strand
ATGTCCCAATGGATAGTATAGCTACTCTTCCCTCTCCAGGCTGATTACTCTGAGAGTAAGGTTTGATTATTACCTCTTAATGCTCTCTTCCTCTCCTTCTTATAATAGTATTTGTCCCCTCTCCTTCCCATGCCCTCTTTGTGTGTAATAGAATATCCTATTTTTCTTATTTACTCAAGTTTCTCTTGGTGTCCCCTGGTATTCACCCCCTCTTTCCCATCCCCCATGTCATCTTAGATTATTTAGTGTTCCACCCTCACCCTGTGAATTATTCTTCTGATTACTATAATAGTGAATACTATAATAGTGAATAGAGTTCACTACAGAGAATTATACATAACACTTCTCTACATAGGAATACAGATAATTAGATCTCACTGAGACCCTTAAAAAGGCAAATTTAAAAATTATAAGTTTTCTTTCTTTCCCCTCTGTATCTTATTTACCTTTTCATGTTTCTCTCGATTTTTGTGGTTGGATATCAAACTTTCCATTTAGCCCTGGTCTTTTATGGCAATAAATATAACAATTTAGGAGATATGGACAAATATTTACAAAAATATAAACTGCCTAGATTAACAGCAGAAGAAATAGAATACCTAAATAATCCAATATCAGAAAAAGAAATTGAACAAGCCATCAAAGAACTCCCTAAGAAAAAATCGCCAGGGCCTGATGGATTCACAAGTGAATTCTATCAGACATTCAAAGAGCAACTAATCCCAATACTATACAAATTATTTGATATGATAAGTAAAGAAGGAGTCCTACCAAATTCCTTTCACAACACAAATATGGTACTGATTCCAAAGCCAGGGAGATCAAAAACAGAGAAAGAAAACTACAGACCAATCTCCCTAATGAACATAGATGCAAAAATCTTAAATAGAATACTAGCAAAGGGACTCCAGCAAGTAATTAAGAAGATCATCCACCATGATCAGGTGGGATTTATACCAGGAATGCAAGGTTGGTTCAACATTAGGAAAACCATCCACATAATTGACCATATCAACAGTCTAACAAACAAAAATCACATGATTACCTCAATAGATGCTGAAAAAGCCTTTGACAAAATACAGCATCCATTCCTATTGAAAACACTGAAAAGTATAGGAATAGAAGGACCTTTCCTAAAAATAATAAACAGTATATACCTAAAACCATCAACAAACATCATATGCAATGGGGAGAAATTAGAAGCCTTCCCAATAAGATCAGGAGTAAAACAAGGATGCCCATTATCACCTCTATTATTCAACATAGTACTAGAAACACTAGCAGTTGCAATTAGAGAAGGAAAAGAAATTGAAGGTATCAAAATAGGCAAGGAGGAGACTAAGCTATCACTCTTTGCAGATGATATGATGGTATACTTAAAAAATCCTAGAGAATCAACTAAGAAGCTTGTAGAAATAATCAACAACTTTAGTAAAGTTGCAGGATACAAAATAAATGCACATAAATCATCAGCATTTCTATACATTTCCAACACACTAGAGCAGCAAGAAGTAGAAAGAGAAACACCATTCAAAATCACCCTAGACAATATAAAATACCTAGGAATATACCTACCAAAACAAACACAGCAATTATATGAAAACAACTACAAAACACTTTCCAAACAAATAAAACTGGATCTAAACAATTGGAAAACCATTGATTGCTCATGGGTAGGACGAGCTAACATAATAAAAATGACAATTCTACCCAAATTAATTTACCTATTTAGCGCCATACCTATCAAGCTACCAAAAAACTTCTTTACTGAATTGGAAAAAAACTATAACAAATTTCATTTGGAATAACATGCCTGCCCTTTGATCCAGCCATACCATTGCTGGATTTGTACCCCAAAGAGATCATAGATAAACATACTTGTACGAAAATACTTATAGCTGCACTTTTTGTGGTGGCAACAAATTGGAAAAGGAGGGGATGTCCTTCAATTGGGGAATGGCTGAACAAACTGTGGTATATGCGGGTGATGGAATACTATTGTGCTAAAAGGAATAATAAACTGGAGGAGTTCCAGGCGAACTGTAGAGACCTCCGGGAACAGATGCAGAGCGAAAGGAGCAGAGCCAGAAGAACATTGTACACAGAGACTGATATACTGTGGTAAAATTGAATGTAATGAACCTCTGTACCAGCAGCAATACAATGACCCAGGACAATTCTGAGGGATTTATGGTAAAGACGCTACCCACATTCAGAGGAAGGACTGCAGGAGAGGAAACATATCAGAAAAACAACTGCTTGAACGCATGGGTCGGGGTGGACATGATTGAGGGTGTGGACTCGAAACAACACCAATGCAACTATCAACAATTTGGAAATAGGTCTTGATCAAGGACACATGACAAAACTAGTGGAAATGTGTGTTGGCCATGGNTGGAAATAGGTCTTGATCAAGGACACATGACAAAACTAGTGGAAATGTGTGTCGGCCATGGTTGGGGGGGGTTGCGGGGGGGGGTGAAGGGGAAAGTAGAAGGATGAATCATGTAACCATGTTAAAAATGAATATTAATAAATGTTTAAAAAATAGCAATAACCAAAAGCTAATCAATTAAAAATAGTTTTGAAAAATCCAAAAAAAATGAAATTTTATATACATGCATAAGCACACAAAATTTTGTTTGATTTTCAAAGTCATCCTGTGAGGTGGGTGGGATACATATTTCTTTCCCATTTTACAGATGAGAAAATTGAAACTGAGAGAAACTAAATGACTTGCTTAAGTTTGAGTGGCTGTTGCAAAAGAAAAGTACAGGGAAACAATCTCTGAATCATAATGACTATACTTTAAGAGCTTTAAATCATACAGTCAGGGTCTAGACAGACACACTCCTCATGGTCTAAGACCCCAGGATCATTTGTTGATTGGTATAAATACTTTATGCAAGAGAGTAAGATTATATGAAGTCTCCTCCATAAGGTCAGTTGGTCAGCAGTGTTAGTGAGGCAACCAGAATTTTGTTTTCTAGAAGGTCTTCAAGAAGGTCCAATTTTTTTCTTATCTTCTTAGGGGAGCAGATTCATAGATGGTGAATATAAAAATGGCCAAGGTTATTCTGTAGCTGAGATATATTAAATCTCTAGCCTTAGGCATGTCTGGGTACATTCAAGGACACTGAAGGCATGTACAAACTTCCCTTGGCAAGGATATTTTGCAACACACTTCGGGGAATTTTCCTTGTTTATGATTATTGATTACTTGTTCTCATACACATTTATTCAATCAATTAATTAGGATAATTCCTTATAATTTATCAGTAAGATACTGATTATCTAATGGGATTACATATGGAATATACACAGTGATGAAGAGACATCAAACAATGAAAATAAACTGAAATTTCTTAATTAAGTTATCCTTGAACTTTGAAGTGATGGAACTAAATCTTTTGAATCCAACTCCATTGTTCTTTATGTTATTCTACTCAAAATCATGTATTATTGAGTATCCAAAGCATATCCAAATGCTTCATGCCATCTGGTCAGGCAAGTCAAAAAGGAGGACTAAGAAGCCCTAGGCCTGTTTGGTTTTAATGAGTTATCAAAAAATATAAGATGAATTAATTTTTTGTGTATTAGAGATTGAGAACAATTGGCTAATTGTGATGAGATACACTAGAACAGTGGTACCAAACTCAAATGAAAATGGGGCCCCTAACGGTTATAAAAGAATCCTTGTGGGCTGCATATTGACTAAGTTTGAAAAGTAATGTCTATATTTTATCATATTTTGTTTATTTATATTTATTTTTTCCTTTTTTTACTTAGAATATTTTTCCATGGTTACATTATTCATGATTCCCTCCCCCCCCCCCCTTGGTTCTTTCCTCCTCCCCTCCCTGAGCTGACAAGCATTTCCACTGTGTTATACATGCATCATTGTTCAAAACCTATTTCCATGTTATTCATAGTTGCAGTAGAGTGATCCTTTAACATCAAAACTCTAATCATATTCCTATCACACTATGTGATTGATCATATATTTTTCTAATGCATTTCTGTTTCCAAAGTTCTTTCTCTGGATGTAGATTTTAATTTATTTTCTTAAATATTTCCCAATTACATTTTAATGTGGTTCTTGGCACTAAGTGCTATTGACAGTATGCTACATTAGGCTAGATGTTTGAAATTTTTGCCTTTAGGATGGTATTCTTATATTAACTTGTGCTGTTACTAAATGTTTCTCTCTCTCTCTCTCTCTCTCTCTCTCTCTCTCTCTCTCTCTCTCTCTCTCTCTCTCACTATTCCCCCCTCTCACTCCTTCTCTCTCCTAGAAGTAGAATTAAGCAAAAAGAAAAATGGTTATTTTAAGGTTTCAGCTTATCAATCAACAAACACCTATTATGTGCAAGGCACTCTTTCAGTAAAATTCTAGTTATTCTGAGCTTTGTGTACTTTTTTGTGTAAAATTAGGAATATAACAAATCTATAGTATGGGAGCAGATTTTAAGCAAGAACCAGACTCTGTGGATATCAGAAATGAAGGATGGGGAAACAGTGTAGAGCATCTTGCAACTATTAGTTATGAAGCCAAAACATATATTGGATACTAGTTATCATTGGAGTGATGGTAGATGCTGCATCTTGGATTCTGGGCATAGAACTCAGCATGGAGAGAGTATTAATATTGTGGGTAAGGTGATGTACAGATATGGAGTCCAGGTGGTCTCACTGGTACTGAAGGTGGGGTAAAGTGAGGAGTAAAGGTGCATCCAGCATGGGAACCCTAAAACCCAGAGACTGAAGCCCTGGAAGCTTGTGATTAATTTGTAGGAGTATGGAGGGAGTAGGTAGTGGGACAGATTGGAGCCTATGATTCAGTGTGGCTCTGGATCCCAGTAGCCTTCTTCAAAATGGCATCACTTTGTGGGGAACAATGAGAAGAAAACCCTAATATATGCTATAACTGAATGACAGAATTATGATAATATAGCACTTTAAGGTTTGCGAGGAGTTTTAGAAATATTTATCACTTTATTATGCAAAACTCCCAGATTTGAGTTTTATTATCTCCATTTTTATAAATGAAGGTGAGGCAATCAGAGATTAAGTGACTTACCCAGGGTCATGCATTTGAGGCAGGATTGGAATGCAGGTCTTCTTGGTTCCAGATCCAACATTTTCTTCACTATGTCATTTAGTAAGCTCTTCCTGGGACAGGAGAACATATTGGGACAAGGTGGGTGGGAACAAAAGGAAGGGGCTGGATCTGTGTTATCTGCAATAGTGAGAGGAAGAAAAAATACTACATTTCAAATCAGAGAAATCTGGGTTCAATTCCTTGTCATCATTTATAACTATGAATATTCTTTATCCTTTTTGGGTCTCAGTTTCTCCATCTGTAAAATGAGTGCTAGAGGAGATGATTTCCAAGGTTCCTTAAAGCTCATGATTTTCAATTCTTTGAACACTAAACCAAAATAATTATCTAAATTGAGTAATTGCTACTGGGCTAGCAGAAACTAGGGTACTGAGTTCTGTACCCAGGCATTTAATTTGGATGGAAATCAGCCATAGGGAACATATCCTCCTCTTTTCTCAGATTCATAGACTATTTAAAGCCTCACTGCAGTGACTCTGGGATGACTTTATATCTTGTGTTATGGGTCAAATGCTATTATGCAAGACTAAAAATGAATATACAGTATTCCTAGTATTATATTTTTATAAGATTTAATAACAGCAAAGTGAGAAAGGAGTTTCTTCAGCTGAGTGAGCAGAACAAAGATCTCAAGATCCAGCAGCCTACTACGTTTGAGCCAAAGCCAAAACCCCCCCTAAATCCCCTCAGCGTGGGTTTCAGCAAATTTATAAATAAATCTATGCCAGGGCACAACACTGGGACAGCAAAACAATGGAACCCTGGGAAGAGTAAAGATTGTTGGGAAATGAAGTCCCCAGGGTACAAATTTTTTAAAACACACACTATCTAACCATGACTTCCTCATTTTGCACTTATAAAAGTGATTTTGAACCCAAGTATAACTTGAATTCAAGAAGTCACCATATATTCAGATTACTGAGTTATCAAATAATATGATCAAAGTTGGTAGAATTTGTGCATCTCTTTTATTGTATCCCTTAAGAATGATTAGTGAATATGAATTAAATTTTTTTCAAATTTGAATGCCAATACGTTAACTTCAAACTCTGCCTGATTTTCCATGAACACTTAGAGCAATAAAAAGATGGAAATACAAATGACTTTTGATAACCCAGATTAATATAAACTATTTATCTCTTTCCTCCCAAGCTGGCTATTGTAGCTGACTGAAAGCAGAATGGCAAATTTAAAATGTGAATCTAAAGAGTCATTGAACATTCTTGAAATCAATCCTTGGTGAAAGAATTCTTTAAAAACTGGAAACATGTACAACAACCTTAGGCTGCTTTCTGAAATATATGCATACTTCAGTCATTCCAAATATTAGCATAGAGAAGTTGTCCAACTTAAGGTATTTGTTTCAGGTTTGCTTTTATATTTTCTGCAGATGGAGAGGAAAACAGCTCTATTGACTAAAGCTATTTCTGATACATACAGATAAACCTAATAATGAAATAAATTGAGAACTTCCTATTGATTTCAATTGTGTCAGCTAATTTTTAACTAGAAATATAGTTTATGTATATTGGTAAGTGGACTATTGGGTAGCACATGCTTGGACAATTACCCATAGAAGGGAAATTCTAATTAACTTTTCATTTCCTTCATTATGGATTATAGTACCACCGGGGTGCCAATTTACACAGGGTGGAGGAGAGTGTGATCTTGTCTTCCATGAGCAATGCTTCCCTTATAAATCTCTTTCCTTCCCAAGGGCCCATTTCCACTAGTAGGACAGGATCTTTAAACAATGAATAGATGGTGGGGGCAGCTAAGTAGTTCAGTAGATAGAGCACCAAACCTACAGATGGGAGGCAGTGGGTTCAAATCTGGTCTCCGATATTTCTTAGTTAAGTGACTCTGAGCAAGTCACTTAATCCTATTTTCCCAGTCCTTACCACTCTTCTGCCTTGGAACCAATATTAAGTATTCATTCTAAGAGAGAAGGGAAGGGTTTAAAAAATAACCCAAATACAAAATGATTAGATGGAAGGACAGAAGAATCTTAGGTCAGAATTCGAAGAAGCAGGTGGCTAATTTATTCACTACTGCTAGATTCCATACTTGCTATGTAATTAAAGAATATCAATCTAGCTGAAAGGAATTTGAAGAAATCAGGAGAGTAAGGAAATTGTTTTATACTACCAGGTTTAAAAAACTTGTAAGTGCCTATAGGTCACTGAGCATGTAAAATCGAAATTCTTTTTGTCTAGTTTGACATTCTTTTTGCTTCCCCAAAGTCAAAACCCTGATTCCTGAATCATAGATCTGGCCTCCCACTAACTATCCGAGTATTGGATGGCCTCTTTGTTTTGATGAAGTCTTGCCTTCAAACATTGCTACTGCCTAGATCCCAATTCATATCTCATCCCAATGAGCCAAATTGGTACTTTCAGTCTTAAATCCAGTATCTTCAGCCATCATCTACTACTGGTGTCTACTACAATTCTTCCATGCTCTCAACACATCCTAGACAGAAAGGTCTCAACTGAGAACTTTCTCTGATTGTCTGACTCCAGATCTAGCATTGTCTCTCTGTCATGGGTTTTCTTATAGGAAAGGCTCTCCATTTTCCTATTTTAGGGCCATAAGTAGCCTTATTCTCATGGATAGCTAGTATGGTTTGGAGTGAACTACTGCTCTTGAAGCCTAGAACCCCACTTACAACTTCCTCCCAGGTCATTTATGATGAGCAATAAGTAATTATTATGTATTACATATAATTATTGCATATTATATAATGAATAACTAACTAAAATGTTTAATAGAAGAACAGATGCTGGATGCATAAGTGTTTACTGTATTTATCTTGGATTCTATGTGCTTTGAATGAGCTAAGAAATTATCTGATATCCTTTAGGTCAACTAACTAAACAAACGACACTAGCAAAGGCTTTCACAGACTTCATATTCTGGTTTTGACTTACAAGGAGCTAAACTTCACAGACAAGATAATAGCATGGTTATACAAGTTGGATCAAATACCAAAAAAGAAAAGTAGCAATACCAAAAAAAATGTATGAGGTTAGGTCTCAATAAATAAGTCATTTAAGAGACTAAAATGCCAAAATTTTGGCCTACCACTTTAGAAAAATACTTATATACACTTCTATAAAGTTCAAATAGAAACAAGACTGTAGAAGTTAGTTTAATACACATATGAAATTATTTTATTTAAATGCAAATAATTGAAAAGCATGTTTAATTGGTTGCATTGATATATAAAATTATTTATTATACATAATTTAAAATGTAAGAGAGAGGGGGAGAGGAATAGAGAGAGGGAGAGAGACAGACAGACAGACAGACAGACAGACAGACAGACAGAGAAAGAGAGAGAGAGAGACAGAGAAAGAGAGAGAGAGAGAGACAGAGACAGAGACAGAGAAAGAGAGAGAGAGAGACAGAGAAAGAGAGAGAGAGAGACAGAAAGAGAGAGAGAGAGACAGAAAGAGAGAGAGAGACAGAAAGAGAGAGAGAGAGAGAAAGAGAGAGAGAGAGAGACAGAGAAAGAGAGAGAGAGAGAGACAGAGACAGAGAAAGAGAGAGAGAGAGAGAGAGAGAGAGAGAGAGAGA
>NW_025388202.1:0-8019 GCF_016433145.1 Gracilinanus agilis | reverse complement strand
AAATAATAATAAATTAAAATTTTAAAATATACAATAAATAATAAATGCTTTTTGCTCACTTGCATTCTCTGAATAGAATCACAACTGTGGAGTTGTATCGGATTGTCTGTAAAACATTGCTAGTTGTCAAGAGACAGAAGAAAAATGTTATTTCCAGTTACCAGACAACTCTTCTTTACCTAGAGGCATGTGTTATGAAAGAAGGATCTTCTCTCCCATTGGTATGAGACCATATATCTTTTTGAATAGGAGGTTGAGGATAATTTTATAATTTGATTTTCCCTTTCTATTTAGTTTGCTATTCTATCTTAATTAAATGATTTGCAATTTAATTTATGGTTCCCGCCTCAACTCTTTGTAGAAAAGATTCTTTATGTCTGAATGAAATCGTTAATTGTATTTCAGTAATTGTGATTATTGAAAAACACACCACAGTTCAACTGTGATAGAAAGGGGTTCCAAAATACCATAATTGTTCCCCTGGAATTAGAGTCAAGAGTTATGAGTTCAAATCTAGCTCTGTCCCTGGCCAGCTGGGAGACAGTGGATAAATCATATCTAATTTCTGCCCTTCATTTATTTTAACCTCTAAAATAGGCAGAATCAGATCATCTCTAATGTCCCTTATAACTCTAAGTTGAGTAATAAGGCATTCATATCATTATTATTTGTGAATATGTTGTATTTTCAGGTATCAAATCGTCAGAACATGGTTATCCATCTTTGCTTAGAAACCTGCTATAATAGAAAGCTCACTACATCAAGGAGCAATGGATTACAGTTTGGGACAACTGGATAGCTTCCTAACAATTTATTAGAAGGGTTTTTTTTTGTTTGTTTCTGCTGAGTCAAAATGCACCTCTGAAACCTTTTCCCATTGCTCTAAGATCCCCCCTCTGGAACAAGCAGAAGAAGTTTAATTCTTCTTACTCATGATACTCCCGGAAAAACGAGAAGACGTGTATCATGTCTTCACTAAGAGTTATTACCTACAGGCTAAACATTTCTAGTTCCTTCTACCAATCCGCATATGGAAGATTTCACCATCCTTGTTGCCCTTATAAATGAATAATTCAGCATGTCAACCTTTCTCCCTCCCTCATCCCCCAACCTAAAATGCAGTTCCTAGATCTGAACACATCACTCTAGATACTGTCTGAGGACCACAGGGCTATCATCTTGCTTGATCAGGATACTTATGAACCTTGAGAGGATACTACCTTTTTTTTTCCTCCCATATCATGAATTTATGAAACTATGTGCTAAAAAAAGTAAAGGAAAAAGGGAACATAACATAACATAACATATCATATCATATCATATTATAACATAATATAATATAATAAACTTCAAGTCATGGGAGTGCTCTTATCTTACACTTGTATGAATGTGGGCTTTTTTTTAAACCCTTAACTTCTGTGTATTGGCTCATAGGTGGAAGAGTGGTAAGGGTGGGCAATGGGGGTCAAGTGACTTGCCCAGGGTCACACAGCTGGGAAGTGTCTGAGGCCAGCTTTGAACCTAGGACGTCCTGTCTCTAGGCCTGACTCTCAATCCACTGAGCTACCCAGCTGCCCCCTGACTATGGGCTTTTTGCACTGATTTGCAGTATGATTTTCCCTATTACCCCCTTGAGGAAATAGCATGTTTATTATTTCTTAGCTATATCCCTATCATTGATATATCACAGTGCATATAATATCTACTCAATAAACATTGTTGAATTGACAAACTGGTTATTTCTTGATGGTTATTGAGTCCTAGAGAAGAGGAATTATTTCAATTCTTAAAAATCTTTATATTTCCAGGATTTAGTCCAGGACTTATACACAGTAGGTTCTTAATAAATGCTTGTTGATTCTGATCCATTGAGTAATAGTAGAGATGGCTTTGGAAGGCACAAAGCCAGAGTCTCCTTTGTGCTAGGAAAGTACTTTGCAAACCAGAAGGCATTATGTGAATGTGAGCTACTATAGAATGGCATTTATAAATCAAAGTGAGGCCAGCATTAGTGAAAGAGCCAGATGCAGACACTTATAGGATGCTATTGACACGGCCATGACATCATCCACAGCCAATCCCAGATCTCCCCTTTCTTGCCAACTTCCTTATTGGATTTAGTAGTTTATGCCCTAGCAAAAGTTGGGTCTTGGTAATCTTCTCCCATTCTTCTAAAGCCCGTCTGGGGCAGTGGAATCTCTTGACTGTTTGCCCACTTATTACTAACTGAATCTGGCGTAAGGTAAGCCAGAAAAAATAAAGATTGCGGTCTGAGCGAGAAAGAAAATGGCAATAGTGGAACAAATCCTATCTTGAGAATTGGGAACCTGGATTCTAGTCCTGGCTCTTCCCCAACCGTGATGTTGTCAGCAAGTGCCTATTCCTTTCTGGTCCTCGGTTTCTCCTTTTAAAAAAATAATAAGGGGGTAGGACTAGGTGGGTCAGGATGGCTTCTCTACCCCCAACAATCTGAGTGTGTGCTGATGTTTCACACTACTAGTGTTTACTGAGGAGTCCTTCCTGAATCTGTGTCTGTCCAGGGCTTGTGGTCTGTGGTTGAGGTTTTGCACCCTATTTGGGGAGGGGGGTGTCCATTTCACTTGGCCAGGTTAAATGGTTGGCAGTAATTAAAGATGGCGACAGGGCTGATCAGAAACAGACTGCTGAGCTAAGAGCAACCACACCACATGATGTGTGGTTCTATTAAGCCTGGGCCAATCTCGGCAGTTTGCTGGATCTTTTGGGGCAGGCAGCTTGCCCACAAAATCCAATACAGGGTCTGGGCACTGGTGGGAGTCCCATCACCCAGGAAGACACTGTCCGGCGTCATCCTTCCTCCTTTCCTTCTTCTCTTGGTCATCCCCCAATGCATACAAGGGTTTGCATGTGTATATATGTACTATATGTCATGCGTATTGCCAAGTAAAAGAGGGGGTCCAACCTTCAAAGACTGCTATATAAGGATGGAGTCTCTTCTCCCATGAAGAAGCCTATTGCTCTGCACTGCCTTTCCAGTAGTGGCAATGGGTTGGACTCTATTCTCTCTACTCTCAGCATCTATAGAAATAAGGAAAGGGTGCTAGCCAGCCCCCAAAAGCAATAAACTCCAGAATCCTTAACACTACACTATTCAATTGTGAGGCATGGCACAAAAAGCCCTTGAATGTCAGGTTAGCAGTCTATCCCAGACACATCACCACATTTCAGGATATCTCTGGAATACTAGTATACAGTCCCTTTGAGCTACATATTAATTTAGAAAACTACAACTTACCATTATCTATGTTTTGTTGTATTGTTATTTATTTTGTTAGATATTTCCCAATTGCATTTTTTATTTTTATTTTTAAAACCCTTACCTTCCATTTTAGAATCAATATCAAGTATTGTTTCCAAGGCAGAAGAACAATAAGGACTGGGCAAATGGGGTTGAGTGACTTACCTAGGGTGACATAGCTAGTAAGTGTCTGAGATCAGATTTGATCCCAGGACCTCCCATACATCAGCCTGGCACTTTATCCACTGAGCCATGTAGCTGGTCCCTAATTGTATCTTAATCTAGTTTGGGCCATGCTCTCATATGTTTTTGCCTTTTTATTTCTTAGAACACAAAACCCACCTTTCTAAAGTACTTTAAATTTGGGGAGGTTACTTTTAAGCTCTTATATGACTACATATCCATATTATAGATGAACAAACCAAAGCTCTGTAAAAGAAGGGGCATGCCAAGAAATACATATGCTAAGTTCCAGAGCCATTATTCAAATCTAGGTCTTCTGACTGACCACTAATGTAGTGTTCTTTCCATCCATTCCAAAATATAATATTTCTTTGTCTCATAGAGCATAGGACTTCAGATCTGGACAGGCGCTTAGAAGAGAGAAAAAGAGAAATTCTGATTTCGGATGGACCTTAGAGATGATCTAATAAGCACAATTGGAAAGACTTTGGTTCAAGTCCTGCCTCTGCCATTTACTACCTGTGTTATCTTGGTCAAAACATTTCTTCACTCTGAGCCTAAGGTTCATCTGTAAAATGGGTACATTTATGAAGGGGGAGGAACCCCTTAAATAGAAAGCAAGTCCAGATCAGAATTCTTTGTGTTGCCAAATGATTTGGTCTCTCAGCAGAGAAACTCAACTTGCCATAATTTTTGGTCAAAGAAAAATAAAAGTCTGAAACTGGGTTATCTTTCTTTCTTTCTTTCTTTCTTTCTTTCTTTCTTTCTTTCTTTCTNTTCTTTGTTTCTTTCTTTCTTTCTTTCTTTCTTTCTTTCTTTCTTTCTTTCTTTCTTCCTTTCTTTCAAGATACATCATGACTTATCTATCTACAGGAAGCTGGTGATGTTCCAGCATCCATTTGATAAGCATAACAGCCAAGCCCTTGGACCATGGGAACCAGAGAGGAATGATGTGTGGGTTAAACAGGATCATTTGTGTTCCTGTACTGGGTGAGTGGGGCAGTGGATGACACAGACCAGAGCTCAGTATATAGGCATTCTCGGTCCCTTCTCAGAACATAAGCTGTCTCTGGAAACTTCCTTTTCAGACAAGGTCAAAGGCAGCCAAGTGGTTTCTGTCCACTCTCCTTCCTCAAAATGCCTTTTCTCAGACTCTTTTTCTGGGAAAATGTTGAGGGTAGAAGCATCCCTGAGACTCTCTCCAGAGCTCAAGCTGATTAACATTGGTCCATAGAAGTGAGAAACTGCAGGAATGTGTGCGTCTGTGTGACTTGGAGTCTGGGCAAGCAGCTGAATGAGTGGGAGGCTTCCTGGAGCTTTTGCTCTTCCCATTCAAATCCCAAGAAGAGAAAGATTTCTTTTAGGAGCCATCCCTCCCTCTCCATCCCACTGAGATTTCCCCATGGTCATTCAGAAAATCAGCTGCAGAGAGCTAGAACCTAGTCTCCTGCCTCTAAGCACTCATGGAATAAAAAAAAAAAAACTCAAAAGAAATCTCATGAGCTATCAATAGATCAATCAACATTTAAGCACCTACCTTGTGGCAGGCACTCTCCTAAGTGATGGAGATTCAAAAAGAGGAAAGAATAGTTCCCACCCTTGAGGAGTTTATAGAGTCAAACCCTTACCAGGATAGGAATCTCCTTCATAATATTCCTTGAAAATAATTATCTAGCACCTTCTTCAAGGCTTGAAATAATGAGAGAATTCACTACTTCTTGAGGCAGCCCTTCTCTCTGTCACCTACAATTTCCACCCATTGTTTCTAGTTCTGCCAAGCAGAGCAATCACAACTTTAATTCATATTTCACATATTTCAAATACTTGAATGCATTTATCATGCTCCCCATCCTACAGCCAATCCTTGTATGACATGACTTACATCCCTATAACCAGCCTGATCACCCTCCTATGGATGGATTCTTGCATGTCAATATTCTCGCCAAAATGTGGTTCTGAGAACTGAACCCAGTACTCTCAGGTCTACTCTGTCCAGGGTGGAACATAAAGGATTGCCACTTTCTTTCCTTGTTCTTGATACTACATAAGTCTCTCTCTTAACACAGTCTAACATTCTTGTTGTCCTGTCTCACTGTGGAGGCACACCATGCTGCTGAGGAACCTTGTTGCAAGAGGGTCATTAATTGAACATCATTGTCAGCCTAAGTCTGGTTATATAGTTATTTGTTGGTTTATTGACTGATTTAGATATATCTGTAGGTAACTACCTATTTGAAAACTCTCTTGAATGATAAATAAGAATTTTTCTGTAACTTGGAGTTGTAAGAATTAAATTTTAATGGTTTACTAAAATATATGAAAATTATAAATAATATGTTAGTTGCCAATTCAAAGTATTATTGCTCAAAGTTGAAATGACCTTTAATAGCTTCTTATTTACAAAAGAGGTGGAAAGAGTGAAAGTAGAGAAATATAAAAAGGTAGAGAAGATATTACCCTATCTAACTAAATATTGCTCCAGTGCTTGACTCAGCTAAGACTTGTTGATCTTCAACCAGAATTAAACTCTCTCCAGAAGACATGAAGGGAATTCCTCAAAATCACCCCTTTTAAATTGTAGCCCCACTTTACTGACTTCAGCATCACTACTGCCCCTAGCCATGGCCTTGCCCTGAGGTTCTGAGTACCAATCTCCCTCTGTCTCTTCCATCTCACCTTCTGGATTCTCTACCAATCAATTCAGACATTATATGGCAATGAGATATAAATTAGAGTGGGATGACTTTGAAGTCAAGAAGATAAATTTAATCTCTACCTCTTATCCATAGGATTTTGTGACCCCAGGCCATGAAATTAACCTCTCAAGCCCCTAGTCAATCCTTTAACCTAAAGTATCAGACAATTTGCTGCCCTGAATCATTGGAAGGATTTTCTACATCAGGAGATTCCTCCAGTTTGTATTATTATCCTATAATGCCAAGTTTAAATTCTTTCCAGAGTAACTTTAGGATAAGAAACTTGCTACCTCCCTGAATCCAGAAAGTGAACCGTTTGGAGAAGGTGCCATGAAGATGCTTACAGAAACCACACACTGAACCAAAAGATCCAGAATGAACTTTGGGATGTGGTCATTTGAATTGTGGGGGGTCGAATGCATTTCTTTTTTCTTTTTTTTTAATTTCTTTAAACCCTTAACTTCTGTGTATTAGCTCCTTGGTGGAAGAGTGGTAAGGGTGGGCAATGGGGGTCAAGTGACTTGCCCAGGGTCACACAGCTGGGAAGTGTCTGAGGCCATATTTGAACCTAGGAACTCCCATCTCTAGGCCTGACTTTCAATCCACTGAGCTACCCAGCTGCCCCTGAATGCATTTGTTTTGAATGCATACTCTTGTGCCAAAGGGGATTGCCCCCAAATTTGATTTTTGTCAATGCATCTGGTAATCATTGGTTTTGTTCTTTTTTATCTTTTATTTCCTTCTAATCCCCAAATTATTGTAATTTCCCCTTAGAGTGTACAATATTGTATGTATCTCTAGTTAAAGATCGTTTAAGTTGGTTATATGTACTGATTCCATGGGGAAACTAAGCATGTAAATCTGGGTAATTTCTACATGCACATTTTCTATTGGAATCACAGGGGGGATTGTAATTAGAATTTGGCATCACAGGACTCCATTTCCCAGAATCCCACTTTCATCTTCACCTTATGTCCTTATGTTTTGGAGATAAATTTTTGTAACCTTTCTCTCTCTCTTTCTCTCTTTCTCTTTCTCTCTCTTTCTCTTTCTCTCTCTCTCTCTCTCTTTCTCCTCTCTCTCTCTCTCTCTCTCTCTCTATCTATCTATCTATCTATCTCTCTCCATCTGTCTCTCCCTTTCTCTCTTTCTCTCTGTCTCTATCTCTCTCTGTCTTTGTCTCTGTCTGTCTGTCTGTCTTTGTCTCTCCTCCTCTCTTTCTCTTTTCTATCTTGGTCTCTGACTCTCTCTCTCTCCCTTTCTCTGATTTTGTCTATCTCTCTCTTTCTCTCCCTCTCCCCTCTCTTCATACTCATATGAATGCATACCTATTTATTTATAGACTTATATATAGTTTCTCTATATGCATATATGAATATAGAAAGGAACTGTGATTGTATTTCCATAAGGAATTTCCTGATGAGGAAACTAACTCTACCAATGGAGATTGGAACTTCCTCTCCAATTTATAGTTGTTGAGAGTAGCTTAGGTTGAATGGTCTGCCCAAAGTCACATTCTCTGTGTCCGAGGGGACCTTAAACTTCATAACATTCCTTGTTAGAGCTGTGTTGGCAATCCTATAGAATGCATGCCAGAAAGGGCTGCTCCCCTTCCCCTCTCCATGGGAACATGGAGACATTTCTCTTAACACCTGTCCCTCTGCCCAGAAGTCCAATGGGAGCACCTCCTCCCTTCCCTATCTAGGGTAAGGCTTGGAGCTCATATGTGGCATGTGTATGTGGTTTGGGTACTCAGTCTCTAAAAGGTTTGCCATCACTGATTTAGAGGCTGTTGTGTATGTGGGAGGGTGTGGGTGAGAGAGAGAGAGAGAGAGAGAGAGAGAGAGAGAGAGAGAGAGAGAG
>NW_025388201.1:0-7543 GCF_016433145.1 Gracilinanus agilis | reverse complement strand
AGACTAAGTTATCACTCTTTGCAGATGATATGATGGTATACTTAAAAAATTCTAGAGAATCAACTAAGAGGCTGGTAGAAATAATCAAAAACTTTAGCAAAGTGGCAGGATACAAAATAAATGCACATAAATCATCAGCATTTCTATACATTTCCAACACATTAGAGCAGCAAGATGTAGAAAGAGAAACACCATTTAAAATCACCCTAGACAATATAAAATACTTGGGAATCAATCTAACAAAACAAACACAGCTATTATAAGAAAACAACTACAAAACACTTTCCAAACAAATAAAACTGGACCTAAACAATTGGAAAGCCATTAATTGTTCATGGGTAGGATGAGCTAACATAATAAAAATGAACATCCTACCCAAATTAATTTACCTATTTAGTGCCATACCTATCAAATTACCAAAAAACTTCTTTACTAAATTAGGAAAAAGTATAACAAATTTCATTTGGAATAACAAAAGCTCAAGAATATCAAGGGAAATAATGAAAAAAAAATGTGAAGGTAGGGGGCCTAGCAGTATCAGATAGTAAACTATAGTATAAAGCAGCAGTCATTAAAACAATATGGTACTGGCTAAGAGATAGAAGGGAGGATCAGTGGAATAGACTCGGAGTTAATGATGCCAGCAAGACAGTGTATGATAAACCCAAAGAGCTCAACTTTTGGGAAATGAATCCACTAATTGACAAAAACTATTGGGAAATTTGGAAAACAATATTGGAGAGATTAGGTTTAGATCAACATCTCACACCCTACACAAAGATAAACTCAAAATGGGTGAATGACTTGAATATAAAGAGGGAAACTATAAATAAGTTAAGTGAACACAAAACAGTATACCTGTCAGTTCTCTTGGAAAGGAAAGATTTTAAAACCAAGCAAGAGTTAGAAAAAATTACAAAATTTAAATTAAATGGTTTTCATTATATTAAGCTAAAAAGCTTTTGTACAAACAAAAACAATGTAGTCAAAATCAGAAGGGAAACAACAAATTGGGAAAAAATCTTTTTAACAAAATACTCTGACAGGGGTCTAATCACTCAAATATACAAGGAGTTAAATCAATTGTATAAAAAATCAAGCCATTCCCCAATTGATAAATGGGCAAGAGACATGAATAGGCAATTTTCAGGTAAAGAAATCAAAAGTGTCATTAAGCACATGAGAAAGTGTTCTAAATCTCTAATAAATAGAGAAATGCAAATCAAAACAACTCTGAGGTATCACCTCACACCTAGCAGATTGGCTAAAATGAAAGAAGGGGAGAGTAATGAATGCTGGAGGGTATGTGGCTGAATTGGGACATTAATGCATTGCTGTTGGAGTTGTGAACTGATCTAACCATTCTGGCTGGCAATTTGGAACTATGTTCAAAGGGCTGTAAAAAATGCCTGCCCTTTGATCCAGCCATACCATTGTTGGGTTTGTACCCCAAAGAGATTATAAATAAACAGACTTGTACAAAAATATTTATAGCCGCGCTTTTTGTAGTGGCAAAAAATTGGAAAAGGAGGGTATGTCCTTCAATTGGGGAATGGCTGAACAAACTGTGGTATATGCTGGTGATGGAATACTATTGTGCTCAAAGGAATAATAAACTGGAGGAATTCCATGCAAATTGGAGAGACCTCCAGGAAGTGATGCAGAGCAAAAGGAGCAGAGGGAGGAGAACATTGTACACAGAGACTGATATACTGTGGTAAAATCGAATGTAATGGGTTCCTGTACCAGCAGCAATGCAATGACACAAGACAACTCTGAGGGATTTATGGTAAAGATGCTACCCATGTTTTGAGGAAGGACTGCAGGAGAGGAAATATATAAGGTAAACAATTGCTTGAATGCATGGGCTGAGGTGGACATGATTGGGGATGTGGACTCAAAACTACCACACCAATGCAACTAACAACAATTTGGAAATAGACCCTGAACAAGGACACATGTTACAACCAGTGGAAATGTGTGTTGGCCATGGGTGGGGGGAGAGCAGGGCTGAAGGGGAAAGGAGGGGCATAAAGTATGTAAACAGGTTAAAAATGAATATTAATAAATGTTTAATAATTTTAAAAAAATAATAGGGAAATAGGTCTTGATCAATAACACATGTAAAAACCAGTGGAAATGCACATCAGCCACAGCTGGGCAGGGTGCTCCAGGAAGGGGTTGGGGGGGTGGGGAGGAGAGAAAGAACATGAATCATATAACCATGGAGAATTTTTCTAAAAAATAAATTTTTTAAAAAAGTCCTCTCTTCATCTAGAACTTATAATCTAAGTTAATAATTTTTTAGCTATTTTGCATGACATGGAGTTCTATTCCTTTCTGAAAGTAAATTTATAAACAATCTATCTCAATGTTTGCAACTTACAAATTAATACATATGCCTTTCATATATTTGTTCTATACCTTTCAATGACACCAGAATTTATACGGAAATTTAAATTTTTATCCTTCATGTTTCTATGAATTTTATTCCCCATACCCTACATCAGTCATGGGCAAACTTTTTGAAGAGGAGGCCAAAGGAAAGAAAATGCTCATCTGTCAGTCTCTTTCTAAGGCAACTCTTTCAAAGTTTCATTGGATTTTATCCTACTCATTGTATTCATCAGATTAGGAATACTGTCTGTTGGCTGGATAGAACATTTCAGGGGGCTGCAACTGGCCCATGGGCTGTAGTCTGTCCATCACAACCCTACACCATTATTTACAAATTAATTTGGGGCAGTAGGAAGAGAGATATAGAATTAGGGACAAATATTTCCACTAATTTGTTGTCTCAACTGAAATAAGTTATTTGAGTTGTGAAGAAATAATGTTTTATAAAAGAATCAGTGAGTCTTTTAACTGTTCTTTACTCTTTTCCCCTAAACTACAAAAAATTGCTTTTTAAGAGCTCCTGAGTAAGTGTATTTTGAGTAATGACTTGACAGGAGTAAATCAAGGTTTCATTAAAAAGCTATGCATCTGGTTCCGGGTTAAGATGGCGGCAGAGTAAGAAGCAGCTCTTAACCTCTCCTGACTGAAACACACAAAACTCCTCAAGGGGACATAAAAACAAGTCCAGACGAACAGAGGAACCCCACAACAGGGCACAGCGTGGAAGGTACGTGGAATCGAGGCATTTCCATGCTATAAAGGGGTGAAACAGCTCTCACTAAATCGCAGGCTGAGCAACCACCCCACCCCCACCCCCTCCACACACATTTATAGCGCTGAAGCCAGCTAAAAAGAAATAGAGCAAGTTTGGGGCACCCATCTAGTCACTGGCAGCTCTGGGGCCTGTTCCTGAGAGCACCAAGATTTAGGACCCCAATAAGCCAAAAAACGCAAGTGAAATCTGAGCGCGGGAGCAGAGACTGGACGCAGGGCGCAGAACGTGGGCTGAGAGTGCAGGCACTGAGGAGGCGTGGGTGGAGGCAGACACAGCCAGGAACTAAAGCCTGAGTGGGGAACCAGCATGGACACGGGTATAAGACTGTGGAAGCAGCGCCCTGAGACTTGTAAAGGAACCTCCCACAGAGGATCAAGCAAGTGGGTCCACCAGGGGGCTTGACCTTGGAAAAAACCAGAACTCAGACCTCAGGAGCCAATAGACCGCAGACAGACACTGAGCGTGAGGATAAACCTGAGAAGCTGCTGGACTAATGATGGCTACCCAGTCTCAGGAAGCTCAGAAGAGAAAGAATAACAACAAGAAAAAGAAGTCTTTAACACTCGACAACATTTACACAGAGAAAATCCAGACAACCGAGCAAACAGAGGAGGAAAACAAACAAGCATCCGGACCCTCCTCAAATAAGGAAAACTCCTCACAAACTATGGAAGAGTTCAAAACTGAGATTCTGAGGAAGATGGAAGAGATCTGGCAAGAAAATAACAGTTTAAAAGGTAGAATCTTGCAATTGGAAAGCGAGGCTCAGAAATCAAATGAACTGATAAGCAAATTGAACAAGATTGAAAAAGAAAACCAAAAGATCATAGCTGAAAACCAGTCTCTAAAGGCTAGAATTGAGCAGTTAGAAGCTAATGATCTCTCAAGACAACAAGAACAAATAAAACAAAGTCAAAAGACTGAAAAAATAGAAGGAAACATGAAATATCTCAATGAGAGAGTGACAGACCAAGAAAACCGGTCTAGAAGAGACAATTTGAGAATAATTGCTCTTCCAGAAAAAACAGAAATTAATAGAAACATGGACTCCATACTAACAGAAATAATTCAGCAAAATTGCCCTGAAGTCCTACAACAAGAGGGCAATATAGACATTGAAAGGATTCATAGAACACCTGCTGCATTCGATCAAGAAAGGAAAACACCCAGAAATATAACTGCCAAATTCAAGAGTTTCCAAGCAAAAGAAAAAATCTTACAAGAAGCCAGAAAGAAACAATTCAAATATCAAAGAGCACCAATCAGGATCACACAGGATCTGGCAGCCTCCACATTAAAAGATCGCAAGGCTTGGAATACGATATTCAGAAAGGCAAGAGAGCTGGGCCTGCAACAACGGATAAACTACCCATCAAAATTGACTATATATTTCCAGGGGAAAGTATGGGCATTCAACAAAATTGAAGAATTCCAGGTATTTGCACAGAAAAGACCAGGGCTAAATGGAAAGTTTGATATCCAACCACAAAAATCAAGAGAAACCTGAAAAGGTAAATAAGATACAGAGGGGAAAGAAAGAAAACTAATGATTTTTAAATTTGCCTTTTTAAGGGCCTTAGTGAGATCTAATTATCTGTATTCCTATGTAGAGAAATGTTATGTTTAATTCTCTGTAGTGAACTCTATTCACTATTGTAATATTCACTATTATAGTAATCAGAAGAATAATTCACAGGGTGAGGGTAGAACACTAAATAATCTAAGAATGCATGGGGGATGGGAAAGAGGGGGTGAATATCAGGGGACACCAAGAGAAACTTGAGTGAATAAGAAAATAGGATATTCTATTAAACACAAAGAGGGCATGGGAGGGAGAAGGGACAAATACTACTATAAGAAGGAGAGGAAGAGAGCATAAAGAGGTAATAATCAAACCTTATTTAAGAGTAATCAACCCGGAGAGGGAAGAGTAGCTATACTATCCATTGGGAAATAAAACTCTTATCTAACCCTTCTGAGAAAGTTAGAAGGGATAAACCAAGGGGAGCAGGGGAGTGGGGAGGTCAAAAAAAGGGAGGGGAGAAAGGGAAGGGNGAGAGGGAAGAGTAGCTATACTATCCATTGGGAAATAAAACTCTTATCTAACCCTTCTGAGAAAGTTAGAAGGGATAAACCAAGGGGAGCAGGGGAGTGGGGAGGTCAAAAAAAGGGAGGGGTGAAGGGGGAGGGAATTTATAATGCCTTTAAAAACAAAAAGGAGGGGGGAAAATAAGGGTGGGGGTAGAAAGGGAAGTTAATCAAGGGAGGGGATAAGGGATAGGGTCTTAATAGCAAACCACTGGTTTTAAAAGAAATAGTTTAAGGAGAAGGGATAGGAATGGGTGAGGATTTGAAAATGTCAGCAAATGCACAACTGATGATTATAACTCTGAATGTGAATGGGATGAACTCGCTCATAAAATGGAAGCAAATAGCAGAGTGGATTAGAAACCAAAATCCCACCATATGTTGTCTACAAGAAACACATATGATGCAGGTGGACATACACAAGTTTAAGGTTCAGGGCTTGAGCAAAATCTTTTGGTCATCAAATGAGAAAAAGAAGGCAGGAGTGGCTATTATGATTTCTGACAAAGCCAAAGTAAAAATAGATATGATTAAAAAAGACAGGGAAGGTCATTACATCATGATTAAAGGCAGTATAAACAATGAGGAAATAACATTGCTCAATATGTATGCACCAAGTGGCATAGCACCCAAATTCATTAAGGAGAAACTGGCAGAGCTCAAGAAGGAAATAGATAGTAAAACCATACTAGTGGGAGATCTAAATATTCCTCTGTCAGATCTAGATAAATCAAACCGAAAAATAAATAAGAAAGAGGTAAGAGAGGTGAATGAAGTCCTAGAAAAATTAGATGTAATTGCTTTAACTCCTTGTATATTTGAGTAATAAGGTCCCATCAGAATTTTTTGTTATAAAGATTTTTTCCCAATTTGTTGTTTCCCTTCTGATTTTGACTACATTGTTTTTGTTTGTACAAAAGCTCTTTAGTTTAATATAATCAAAACCATTTAATTTACATTTTTTATTTTCTCTAACTCTTGCTTGGTTTTAAAAACTTTCCTTTCTCAGAGATCTGAAAAGTATACTATTCTGTGTTCAGTTAACTTATTTGTAGTTTCTCTCTATATATTCAAGTCATTCACCCATTCTGAATTTATCTTGGTGTAGGGTGTGAGATGTTGATCTAAACCTAATCTCTCCAATATTGTTTTCCAAATTTCCCAGCAGTTTTTGTCAAATGGTGCATTCATTTCCCAAAAGTTGGGCTCTTTGGGTTTATCATACACTGTCTTGCTGATGTCATTTAGCCTTTGGGTTTATCATACACTGTCTTGCTGATGTCATTTAGCCCAAGTCTATTCCACTGATCCTCCCTTCTGTCTCTTTGCCAGTACCATATTGTTTTGATGACTGCTGCTTTATAGTATAGTTTAATATCTGGTACTGCTAGGACCCCGTCCTTCACATTTTTTTTCATTATTTCCTTTGATATTCTCGATCTTCTGTTATTCCAAATGAAATTTGTTATAGTTTTTTTCTGATTCAGTAAAGAAGTTTTTTGCTAATTTGATAGGTATGGTGCTAAATAGGTAGATTAATTTGGGTAGGATGTTCATTTTTATTATGTTAGCTCATCCTACCCATGAGCAATCAATGGCTTTTCAATTGTTTAAATCCAGTTTTATTTGTTTGGAAAGTGTTTTGTAGTTGTTTTCGTATAATTGCTGCGTTTGTATTGGTAGATAGATACCCAAGTATTTTATATTGTCTAGGGTGATTTTAAATGGCGTTTCTCTTTCTACCTCTTGCTGCTCTAATGTGTTGGAAATGTATAGAAATGCTGATGATTTATGCGCATTCATTTTGTATCCTGCAACTTTGCTAAAGTTGTTGATTATTTCTACAAGCTTCTTAGTTGATTCTCTAGAATTTTTTAAGTAGACCATCATATCATCTGCAAAGAGTGATAGCTTAGTCTCCTCATTGACTATTTTGATACCTTCAATTTCTTTTTCTTCTCTAATTGCAACTGCTAGTGTTTCTAGTACTATGTTGAATAATAGAGGTGATAATGGGCATCCTTGTTTCACTCCTGATCTTATTGGGAAGGCTTCTAATTTATCCCCATTGAATATGATTCATGTTGATGGTTTTAGGTATATACTGTTTATTATTTTTAGGAAAGGTCCTTCTATTCCTATACTTTTCAGTGTTTTCAATAGGAATGGATGCTGTATTTTGTCAAAGGCTTTTTCAGCATCTATTGAGATAATCATGTGATTTTTGTTTGTTAGATTGTTGATATGGTCAATTATTTGGATGGTTTTCCTAATGTTGAACCA
>NW_025388200.1:0-9721 GCF_016433145.1 Gracilinanus agilis | reverse complement strand
GAAGGGAAGGGAAAGGGAAAGGGAAAGGACATGGAAGGAAAAAGAATAGAGGAGAAAGAAGTGAAAGGAGAGAAGGAAGGAAGAAAAGAATGAAAGAGAGGGTAGAGGAACTGGAAGGAAGGAAAGGGAGAAAGGAGAGGAGGGAAAGAAGAGAGGAGGAGGAGGAGCAAAGGGGAAGTGTAGGATGCTGGTGAAAAGGCAACAGAAAACTAAGGAGTGGGTGAGAAAGAAAAAGGAAGAGAGGAGGAGGAGGGGAAGAAAAGCCTCAGAGCCTGCCCTGCTCCTGGAAGGAAGAGCTGATGTGATGCCAAAGCATTGTCATCGCCTGTCAGAGAAAAGCCGATGTGGGGAGAGGCTCCCACCAACGTCAGCCTGAGCCTCAGGGGCCCCAAGGAGCTGCTGGGCAGAGCCCATTTAGGCGGGAAGCCCAGAGACAAGCTGGGGGTGGTGGGGAGGGAGGAAAATACCTCTGCTTCTTCTAATTAATTTGCTGGCTAATGAAGAATTAGTGAGTAAAAGGAGAGGGAAAGGATGATAACCCTAGAGCACCTGGAAGGGTTCTCCCAGAGTCAGTTTGGGATCAGCTCCTCCAGGAAGTCCTCCAGGAGTGGCTCATCAGTAAAAGACAGAAATCCTAATCATCTGCATTTCTCTCCTCTCTTGGGAATCTAGGGATGTGTGTCTCCATTTAGACAGGATTGGGATCCTGGCTTGGGGTACAGAAGAAACATTCTGAAAACTCAAAGAACAATCAACAACACTGTCACCACACACCGAATCACTTTCTCTTTCTAGGTGTCAAAGTCAATGCTCTGTGTGGGAATTCCTTGATGCTCACAGGGCTGAATTTACCTGCCCTGGGAGCTGACCCTGGCTGTCATTGTCCAGTGAAAACCAGGCACTGGGGAACAAAAAGAAACTAGTCATCAGGGGGGCAGCTGGGTAGTTCAGTGGATTGAGAGCCAGGCTAGAGATGGGAGGTCCTAGGTTCAAATATGACCTCAGACACTTCCCAGCTGTGTGACCCTGGGCAAGTCACTTGACCCCTATTGCCTATCCTTACCACTCTTCTGCCTTGGAGCCAATACATACTATTGACTCCAAGACGGAAGGTAAGGGTTTAATAAAAAATAAAAAATAAATAAAAAATAAAAAAAGAAACTAGTCATCAGGGATCTAAAGGAAACTAGGCAATAGAGGCCAAGGGAAACTAGGAAGCAAGATCCAACAGAAACTAGCCATCAAGGACCAAGGAAAAACCCTGACAGAAACAGCTTTCAGAATATCACTCTTTGGGCCTGAAACTTTGCCTCCCCAGCCCCCAACTAGCCTCTTTCTTGCCCATCATTCCCCAAAAGGACCTCCAGCTCCTGGGCCTCCCAAACAAATACTGCCCTTCTCTTCACAAAGACACATTTCCTTCAAAGGGAGAGAGATACCCCCCTTCTTATATCAGAGATAGGTGACCTCCTTAAAGAGGAGCAGAGACACCCACCCCAATCATAGAGGCACAGAAGCCCACCCCACTGTGACTTCCCCTCTTCTCTGAGACATTAATCTATACCCTCCCCCCAACTGCTCTGTTTCTCAACAGAGAGAAAGAAAAGCCCCTCTCTTCAGGGAAATAGACACACCCCATCAGTAGGAAACCAATGGGCCCAGCGAATGATCAGAACCTTGGGTGTTCCCCCAATGGAGGGCTGGAAATACTCAGTAAAGGAGAAGAAGCTTCAAAGTCACCCAGAGAGACACAGGCAGAGACAGCTCAGAACAGGAAAGAGAGAAGGACCTTAGAAGGAAGGAGGTGGGCAGAGAAAAGAACAAAATAGAAAGAAGATGAAGGCAAAGAAGAAGCCGGTCTGAGAGCTGAGAAGAGTGGAGAGGAGTGGGAGGAGAAGTAGCAGGGGAGGTAGTGAATGGAATGGAGGGGGCCCCTTGGGGGGAGACCCGACAGACACACGTGGATCTGACAGGTCCTAGATCAGTAGCTCCAAAGCAGCCCCCGCCCCATAATGAAAACAGAGACTCGGGCCCCAGAGGCTGAGGCCTTTCCCCACCCCCAATCCTCACATCCCCAGACCACCATTCCTCATCCCCCTGCTTAAGCCACTGACCTGGGTCCCTGAGCAGATTCCCCCGTCTGTCGGCCTGGCCTCCCCAGTGTATCTGCCCCCTCTGACACTTGGGGAAGGGGGGAGGGGAGGGGGAGAGGAACAGAGAGAGAGAGAGAGAGAGAGAGACAGGGAGAGGCACAGAGAGATAGGGAAGGAGAGAGACAGAGAGGAGGAGAGAGACTAAGGAGCGGGCTGGGGAGAGACGCTGTGCAGTGAGGTCATCATTTGAATCTAATTGTCTGAGTCAGGAGGAGATGTGGCACTTGATGCTGGGGGGGAGGGGGAGAAAGAGGATGGTGGGGGAGGGAGGAAGAGGAGGCATAGGGAGACCCTCTAGATCTTCTACCACCCTGGGGTTGAAGAGGTGGGGTGAGGAAAAAATGAGGTGCCTCGCAACAACTCCAAAGCAAACTAAGAATCTTATCCAGGGTGGTGAAAGACCTCCTAAGATGGTTGTGTGCATCCCCCTGCTTCTTCTGTTTGCTGTCCCCTGAGGGCCGGCCACCCACCCCACTGAGGATCGGAATCTTTGCTCGCCCTGGTCCCCTTCCTTGGTCACATTCCCGCTTGGAGGAGAAATGAGGATACAATCAGCACATCAGAGCTGCTGGCTCATAACAAGTGAGCTCTCCCATTATATAGTAGGGAGCTAAGGCCTGGGGGAGTGGGGAGGGTTTGAGGGATACAGTGGGGGAAGGAAACAGTAATATTGACCCCCCCCTTCCACATATTACCCCAACTGATCTCAAATCACAGAATTGAAGAGCATCATAGCTGGAAAGAAACTTGAAGATAAAATTGTCCAACCTTCTCTTCCTACAGAGAAGGAAACTGAGGTCCAGAGAGAAGTCATTTGTCCAAGGTCACACGGTCAATTTGTGGCCGGGCCAAGACTAGAACCCACATCTCCTGACTCCAGGTCCAGGCTCTTTCCGCTCAGTTCTACATAGGTTTTTTTTCAAGCTGTCTGGAGCAGCAGGGATTTTTGGGGTGGGGGAGTAGGAAGGGGACAAGAGGCAGGCCTGGTTTCTATCAGCGCTGCCCAAGTGGGCCAGCACAGAGGGCGTGGGAAGTCAGAGACACTTACACATGTGCACTCACACATGTGTGCAAACACACAAGGGTACACACATGGGCAAAGACCAACAGTGGAGTAGCAAAGGGGCCCAACCACCACCCCTTCCACCCTACCTCCTCCCCCTTCCCCTTTCCTTGGGGGTTTAGGGGGGCTGAAGGGGAAGGGGCTGAGGAGGGAGAGGAAAGAGGGGGGGTGATAAATATTTCAGGGGCTTTTAGTTCTGAGAAGGGGCTGGTGGAGGGGGGAGAGTTAAGCCCTGCCTGATTAATGGGGTTAAGACGCTCCCATTTGCGGCTCCGATCAATCCTGCTCCCGCTCCCGCTGAAGGTTTAATGCTCTCTATCAGGAGACGCTTTTCTGACTTGGCAGCCACGACAGGCGTTTTAAATAGACCCATTTAGTGCAGGAGTTTGGGGGGGGGAGATGACTAGGAGAGTACATAGGCAAGGGAAAGAGCAACAGAGACATGGGGGAGCGGCGGAGAGATGCAAGGAGACCAAGACAGAGGACAGAGACACTCAGAGAGAGAAAGGCACAAAGAGCAACAGAGACACAGAGGCTGCCAGGGAGGGGGGACAGAGAATCAGGGAAAGGAAGGGACAGAAAGATTTAGGGAAAGACCCAGACCCAGAGACCCAAGGAAAGGCAAAGAGAGGTTCATCGAGAAAGCCAGAAGCAGAGACAAGAAATCTTTTATTTCCAAAACCAGTTTTTCATCCACTTTGTTAAATTAAAAAGATTTAAAAAAAAAAAAAGCGGGGGAGGTAGTGGGCTGTAGCCAAGTCTCCTGCTCCCGGACAGAGGTTTCTCGGCTTCACCCCCCCCCCCAACTCCCTCTTGGCAGAATGGCCAAGAGATGGCCAAGACTGAGAGCAGAGATCAGATCTCATGTCCCTCATCCCGCCCCCCTCCTCCCCGCCCCTAAGAAGGAAGGAACAGAAGCTACTTCATTTGTCGGCTCTTTAGAGGTGAATCCCCTGCCCCCGTTGCATGGTCCAGTTTGAAGTTCATGGACTCCTGGGAAGGCTAAGGAGTGGGCATGCTTTAAGTCAGCCAAGCTCTCCCATCTCCCTGCCTTCATGCCATCCCTACAGCTGGGTTCTCTGGCACTCTCCTATTCTTCACTCTTTTATTATTGTGAAGCTCAGTCTCTTTGCTGCCCCCCTCAGCTTCCACTCTCCTTTAGGCCACCTTTCAATCCCCCCATCTTCCCTCTGACAACAGAGGTTCCTTGGGAGGGCAGGGGGGATGGAGCCAGGAGTGGGGGAAGGGATAAGAGCCTTACACAGGCTTCCTCCTTCTTTACAGGGTTAGCTTCCCATCCACTTCAAAGCCCTGGCCATCTCACAAACCCACCCACACCCATTGCTCTCCTGCCCAGGTCCACATGTCATCTAACTCCCATTCACCATCTAGCCTTACTGGATTATTCAAAAGAGAGGCCAAGATCTGCAGTCCAGGCTAAACAGTTAACTCCTATAACTTCCCCTCCATTCCCATTCTTCACCCCTCCCACCCACTAACCCACAAATGCACTTCCCTCTCCCCCCACACAATGTAAATATTTATTCTTTTATGTCCATGTATTTGTTTTAGGGTCATTCCTCAGCTGTCTTATATGTCCTCTCCCCTTCCATCAGTATGTCTGTCTCAGTGAGAATACCCACAGGGCAGGGGCCCTGCCTTTCCCTTCAGACCTGGGGGTCCACACAGTCCTAACTTGTCTCCCTCCTTCCCTTATCTCTTCCTCAGCTCCTGGCTCCTCTATCCCCAGGTTCCCCTCTCTGTCACTCTAGGCTTCCATCCCTCACACTTCTGAGCTCAATATCCTGTCATTTATGCTATTTTGTAGCATTAAAGTGTCCAGGCAGAAGAAAAATATGATGCTCAAACTCACTCCTTGTAAATCTTCCTCCCATGTCTCCCATGTCTCTCCACATCCCTTCCATCTGTCTCTCTATCTGTCCCTCTTTCCCTGGTTATTTCAGCTAATGTATTTGGAGAAAACAAGGAATGGACCCTCCTCTTCCCTCCCATGCCACCCCGACAACCCAGGTCTGAGACAGTGCCCAGTCCAGAAGACATGGTCCAAATAGGGGACTGAACAGGAGAATAGTTAGCTCCAGGGTTATTCTGACTACCCATCGGGTGGAATTATAACCCTGGGTCTCTACCCCAACCCAATCCTTCCACCTACCCCAGTATCCTCTGCCCAAGTCCACAATTGATTCTCATATTCTGCTTTACCAACTTTCTTTTACTCAAACAATAACAACAACAAATCCCCAGAAGCATCCTCCACCAAGAAGCCCTCCTAAATTCAACATGGCAGAGCCACACACATTATCTATTATCCCACCATTTTTCAAACCAGTTCGGACAGTGACTGTCATAAGTGAGAAGAACAAAGGAAGTGATGGGTATAGAAATGGGGTGGAGGAGAGAAGGAAGAGGTGAGGAGATTTTCCTAATTAAAATTCAAAAAGAATCCCCCAAATGCCTGCTAGTCCATAGTATTACACTCTCTTCCTATGCCTGCTCTGTCCCTAGGGAACATCGGGGACCACCTGCTGACCCTCTGGGAAGTCTGAAGTCATCTCAAGCCCTGTAGCTTGAGGCCAGCTGGTCCCCAGCTTGCCATCAGATACCTAAGCTCTCTAGAGTTCTTACCCTCCCCTGTTGGGTGTCTGAACTCAGTCGGCTCACTACAATACCAGTTAGCTCCCTCTAGTTTTGTTTTTGGGTTGGGGGCTCTTGCCAACACCTCCAGTGAACGTTCAAAGATTTCTGGATGATGACATTGTCCCTTTCAGTCTTCTAGGTCCTATAAATTGCCATCTACAAGCCCTGCTGATTCTGGCCCCCTTAAGTGCCCCTCAGAGGTCTCTCCCCTTCCAGGCTCAATGACACCACCTCCCCCCACCCCAAAAGCCTTTACTGTTTTCATTCTCCCAGGCACCTTCAGCTCTGAGGCCTCACAGGCTGAGGAGGAGGACTACTATCACTCCTTCTCTCCACCCCCATCCCTGACAGCTAACCCCTCCACTAAAGGGTGGGAGACCCTGCAGCTTACCCCATCCAACCCCCACCCTCTGAGTAAAAGAAAATGCCAAGTCTGTTTGGGATTTGAGATGAAAAGCACTGGACCTGGCCCCTGGCCTGGCCCCCAGGCCTTTGTGGGAGCCAAGAAAAAAAGCCCAAGTGGAGACTGGATTCCCTGGACAATAGGCCGTTCCGCTCCATCAGCTCAGGACTCTGAAAGAAGCCCAGCTCCCACAGCCTCCCAGGACCAGGGAGGGGGCATGTGTCAATCAAGAGAGCAAGTGCCACCCCTTCCTAGGTGATGACTGGAGGGTAAGGGGAGAGGGAGGGGGAAACAGAGATGGGGATCATTTGTCAGGGAGCGCTACTATTATTCTTCTTCCTCCAGGAAGTCAAACATGATTACAGCTGGCCAAAGAGATGTTATAGGCCAACTTCCCCTCCCCCAAAACACCACATACACACACACACACACACACACACACACACACACACACACTCTCTCTCTCTCTCTCTCTCTCTCTCTCTCTCTCTCTCTCTCTCTCTCACCCCTTTNCTCTCTCTCTCTCTCTCTCTCTCTCTCTCTCTCTCTCTCTCTCTCTCTCACCCCTTTCTCCTCAGCCTTTTCTCCCTCCTCACTCTGTCTCTGCCTCTGCCTCTGTCTCCCTGTCTCTGTCTCTGTCTGTCTGTCTGTCTCTCTCTCTCTCACCAGCCATCTATCTGCCTTCCCCTTCTCCTTCCTAAATTCCATTGTCAGAAGTCATTCATTTATCCAAAATGTGACAGCCAGCTACTGCCTCAGCCCCACCAACCCAAAAACATTCCCAACAGTGTCCATACCTCCCAAACCTCTCTGATACCTGCTAACTATGATCACAGGGCACACAAGTCACTTAGCCAACAAATATCATAGAGGCTGCTAGATGGCGCAGTAACGAGAGTTCTGGACTTAGAGACACGAAGACCTAAGTTCAAATCCGAACTCAGACTTTCAAAAGCTGTGTGACCCTGGGCAAGGAACTTGTATGCCTTAGTTTCTCTCTCTGTAAAATAAGGGCAATCAACACACCAATTTCCTAGGGTTGTTGAGAAGATAATCATAGCTGAAACATTTCTAGTGTTTTAAGGTTACAAAGTAAGTACATTATATACATTTTCTCATTCAATTCTGTGAGATACATAGTATATGTGTTCAACTCTCATTTTATTGATAAGGAAATGGAGGTTCAAAATCTTAATGACTTACCCAAGGTGACCCAACTAGTAAAAAGCAGAATCAGAACCTGAACAAGCCTTTCTGCCTCTACAGCCATGATACCATCCTGCCTCATTAGGAAGCAAACCTCAAAACCCCTTCCCCACCCCACCACCACCACCACCCCCACCCCCACAAAAAGTACAGACATCCAAGCAGCCCACCCCCTCTCTTCTCCACAAAAGGAGCTATATGTCCCTGAGAAATGATTCTCTGTCCCTCCGCTTTATGTATCCCTACTATTCTGTAGGTGCCCACCCTGGTGCCCAGACCAGGTGCTCCCCCTACCTCTCTGCCACTGCCAGTGCACGGAGGGTCATCAACTTCCTGGGGATCCCTGCACCTCTCAACTCCAAACTTCTTTTCCCACCTCCAGGATCCTCAAGGCCGAAGAAAAACGATGACAGATTCTGAAAGTGCAGAGGGCACAGGTTATCACAGCAACTAGAGCTTACACAGAGCTCTTTCCTTACAGTGGTCCTTTCAAGTAAGTAATATGAATATTGTCATTCCCAGTTCAGATATGAAGAAACTGAGGCTTGGAGAGAGGAAGGAATTTTGTCCATAGTCACTTGGCCAGTAAGTACCTAATCTAGAACTCAAACCCAGGTCTGAAGACTCTAAGTTAGATAAGCCTTTCACTCCAGAGGGCTATCAGAGGGTGGCACACCTCTTCAAGAGATTAGAACCATTTTAGAATCCATTCATCCAGCTAAGGAAGCCTAAACCTTCTTTGATGTGCAAGGAGGTAAACTGAGGCCTGGGGCAGAAGGGACTGTAATGTGAATTTCCAGAGCTCATATTATTGTTATGTCTATCCATACTTCAGCTTCTCCCAGCTATACAGATGTGCAGAGGGGATGAACGTCAATCTGTCCAACCTTTCTCCAATACAAAATCACACATACAAGACACACACATCAGAAGACTCCTTGGAAGACTATGCCCTTGAGGAAAGCCTGGCCCATGTTGGCAGTCGGAATATAGGTAGTATTAATGACAGCACTGTAGAGAGTGGTTAATTAGGATGAGGGAAAGAAGTGGAGAGGGGATCGGTATGGAAAGACTGCCTGGAAGAGGAAGCCATGAAGTAAGACTGGTTGGGGGGGAGGGGAAGAAGGGTCACTTGGACAGACCAGAAAAGGGCAAGGAACAGTGTTCTGTTTTACTACATTAATGGAAAGGGATGAAATTTCTGCCTGCCTCTGTTGAGAGCTTTCTGCTGATTTCTCTGTCTCTGTTAGTCTGTTGATCTCCCTGTCCTTTCAGTATCTTGGTCTTTCACTTACTTGCGCACACGTGTGTGTGTGTGTGTGTGTGTGTGTGTGTGTGTGTGTGTGTGTGTGTGTGGTTGGGGGGGTCTTAATTTCATTTGCAAATGAATGGGAGCAATGACATAACTGGAACGGCAGGGAGGACCCATCTATCCCAGTGGCAGATGTCAGAGCCTGAAATATGGAAGCAGGCCTATGGGGGCTGTCTGTCACTGTCCCCTACCCTTGCCAAGACACCTGAAATGGAGAGAGAAGCAGGTGACTCCTCACACCACTTCAGGCTAGGAGTGACTTTGCCATCCCTTGCCCCTGGAGTCCCCCTCCTTCTAAGCTTACTGGGGAATGTGATTCTACCGGGAAGTTCTAGACTTAATGAACCCCATCACCTTCAAATTTTTACTGTCTTCAAATCTAGCAGCAAACCTGGCAGAAGATGAATTCTCAACTGTAAAAATTCACTAATGATGGGGTCTGGGGGAGGCAGCTACATCCTAGGTGCAAGGAGAGGGGGGAACAGGAGATATTTGCACGTGGAAGGAGGGAAATTCTGCCTATGCCTGGTGCCTAAGAACAGGCTATATGGAAAAGACCAGGAAATAATAGGAGATGGAGAACATCAGAGAGGGGAGGGAGGATAAGAAAGTAGGATGAAGAGGGGCTTGGAGCCCCTGGAGATATTTGCTGATTTCCCTCCTCTTTGAGGAGATGGGGGGATGGAGAGCCTGGCCTCCATTACCTGATTAGCCAAGAGCTGCTCATTCACACTTCCCAAGTCCTGCTACACTCCTTTGGATTGATTTCTAGGTCTAAGTGATTGTTTGGCAGATTTAACAAAAGGACTCCTTCCCCTCCCCTCCCTGCAGAGGTGGAAGAAGGAGCAGCCAGTGAATAAGAATCAGGGGTTGGCCTAGAGAAGGTCGTCCCCTGCAGTCCCGACCTCAGCTCACTCCTCCTCCCC
>NW_025388199.1:0-1061 GCF_016433145.1 Gracilinanus agilis | reverse complement strand
TCTCTGGCCCCGGCTCCAGCTTCTTCCAGGAGCTCCAGAGTCCAGCCCAACTAATCAGAGACTCAAAACCCAGAAAAGGCTGTGGGGACTCCATTTCCTCCCTTCCTTATTCCCGCTCTCAACTCCATCCAGTTAACTCCAAATGGCTAAGCCGCTACTTTAATACAAATAAGATTCACAGCAAACAAAACCCCACAGAAATCCCTGCCTTATTCGGTCCCGCCCCCCCCCCCTCCAATTCTTAGCTCTTCTTCCCAGCGTCCCTTATACTAAACTGGGAATCTGGAAGCACTGGGTTCAGATTCTGCCTTAGCTAGCTGTGTGACCCCAAGCGAGTCTCTCTTAGTCTTTCTTAGCCACTGTTTCCTCTTCTATAAAAGGAGGAGGTTGGCCTGGATGCTTCTGGGTTCCTTCTAGCTCAAATTCTATGAGAGTATGATCCCAGAGGCATCAGAAGTGACTTGCCCAGGGTCACACAGCTAGGAAGTGTCCCAGGCCAAATTGGTACCCAGATTCTCCCACCTCCAAGCCCAGCACTCTATCCACTGTGATTCCTGAATGAGAAAATTAGGCTTCGGATTTTTTTTTTATCTCCATCTCATCTTTTGAAATAAAATGAGGAAAGAATTTCTTTTCATGCCAGTCTGGCAACAGATAAATGTGGTAAAGGGAGAAGGAATTGTGTGAGGGAAGTCCTGGCCTCCCCTCCCCTTTCTGAATTACGCAGACCCAGCTAGACTCACGCAGACACACGCTGGCTGCGTTACCCAGAACGGGGAGGAGGGCAGGACTTCCCTCACACAGAAGCAAGCCTTGGCATTGGTACTGAAAAGGAAAAAAGGTTCAGTAATGCTATGATCTATCTCAGTGCCAGAAATCACATGGAAGAACACTCTCTTCCCTCACTTCGGCTGAGAAGGGAGGCCTGTGGGGACAGAATATATTACACTATAATAGTTGGGTCAGTTGATTTTTTAAATTTTTTAAAATCTAATTTAATTTGAATATATATTTATAGAACACAATATATTTATATTAATTATATTATATACAATATATAC
>NW_025388198.1:7826-10015 GCF_016433145.1 Gracilinanus agilis | reverse complement strand
AAAAATTGCCTTTAAAAGAATTCTTCATTAATAGTTTTATTTTTTAATTGGTAGTTTTAAAAGATTGCCTTTAAAAGAATTCTTCATTGATAGTTTTATTTTATTTTTTAATTGATAGTTTTAAAAATTGCCTTTAAAAGAATTCTTCATTAATAGTTTTATTTTTTAAATTGGTAGTTTTAAAAGGTTGCCTTTAAAAGAATTCTTCATTGATAGTTTTTATTTTTTAATTGATAGTTTTAAAAGATTGCCTTTAAAAGAATTCTTCATTGATAGTTTTATTTTTTAATTGGTAGTTTTAAAAGATTGCCTTTAAAAGAATTCTTCATTAATAGTTTTATTTTTAATTGATAGTTTTAAAAGATTGCCTACTGTATTTAAATAAGTAATTAAGAAGGTAGACACAGGTAGTGACAAATTTTTCGTGATATTTTTTATTTTCTTGATTTTTTAAAAAGATTTAAAGGATAAATCATGTCACCATGAAAAAATATTCTGAATCCATTCATTAAATAAATTTTTTCAAATGGAAAAAAAATAAAAATAAAAGAGTTAAAGGAGGAGCAGCTAGAGAACCAGGGAGGACATAGGTTCAAATCTGGCATCTGACCCTGGACAAGTCACTTAATCCCAGTTGCCTAGCCTTTACTGCTTTTTTCTGCTTTGGAACTAATATTGAGTTTTGATTCTAAGAGAGAAAGTAAGGGTTAAAAGAAACAACAACAAAAAAAAAAAAAAAAAAAAAGGAAAGGACATGGATTTTACAAATCCTGGAAATAAGGCGACCCAATCAAATTCAAAATGGCAGACAGTAAGTGCTTCCACAGTGGCCCAGAAAGAACGCCGGATTTGAAACCTGAGGATCTGGGTTGCATCCTGACTTGGCCACTTACTAGTGTGTCATCTCTCTAACGTCCTGGCTCTTAGTTTACTCCTCTGTAAAATAAGGGAGTCCGATTCCATGGCTGCTAGGGTCCCTTCCAGCTTCGATTCCATGTTCGTATGACTCACTAACCTCCCAAGTCTCTTCCAGCTCTGAATCTACTCGATCCACTATGTTCCAGGAAATGGGCTCAGGGATGGAGTTAGAAAGCACAAGCAGAGGCTCTCTCTCCTCAGAGGGATCTGGGTTCTAGTCCTGGCTCCATCACAAGCTAGCTCTGGGACCTTGAGGCATTCCAGATCCAGGCTTCATCTCTCTAGACCGCGGATCCCTCATCCGACACATGGGACATCTTGGTTCCAAGCTAGAAGGGAGGTAAGGGCTAGGCAATGCGGGTTAAATGACTTGCCCAGGGTCACAGCGAGGAAGTGTTTGAGTTCAGATTTAAACTCAGGAAGGACCTACTATCTCCAGGCCTGGTTCTCAATCCACTGAGCCACCCATCTGCCCCACAGAATAATAATTTTAAATGCAAAAACAAGAGAAATCAATTATATTAAAATAGTTATAAAGGGGACAGTTGGGTGCCTCACTGTGACCCTGGGAAAGTCATTTAACCCCCATTGCCTAGCCCTTATCATTTTTCTGTCTATGTACCACTATGCATTATTGATTCTAATTTTAATTTAATTAATTTTTATTAAGAAAATTTATTTTATTTTTACTTTAAATTTATTTTAATTAATTAAAATAATTATAAAAATATTTTTTTGAAAAATTCACAGACCCTAGGTTGGAAATCTTTGGTTTTGCCATATGATCCTATGACCTTGTAATCCCCTACATCTTTTTGGGCCTCAGGGTTTCCTTATCTATAAAATAAGGAGTTTGGACTCAGTGGTCACTGAGGTCCCTGCCAGTTCTGGACATAGTTATCCTTTGAACTGAAGACTTTCTCAATAATATACCCAGCAAGAAATGTTAGGGGCAGCTAGGGAATACAGCAGTTAGAGTGCCAGGTGTGGAGGTGGGAAAACAAGTCCAAATTTGGCCCCAGACACTTCCTAGCCTTGTGACTCCTGATTATCTAGTCCTTGCCACTCTTCTGTCTTAGAACTGATACTAAGACAGAAAGTAAGGAATTTTCAATTTAAAAAGGGAAGGAAGAAAGGAGGGAGAGAAGAAGAAAGGAAGGAATAAGGGAATGAAGGAAGTAGGGAAGGAGAGAAAGGAGGGAAAGGAAGAAAGAAGGAAGGAGGGATGGAAGGAAAAAGGATAGAAAGGTGGGAAGGGAGGAAAGAAAGAA
>NW_025388198.1:0-6080 GCF_016433145.1 Gracilinanus agilis | reverse complement strand
AGCCACTCTAGTATCTCTGCAGAGAAAACCCCAATGAGATCACGTAGACTCAGACACAACTGAATAACAACAACAAAAAGGCTTTTTGACTTCTGTACTCCAACAGTGTCTGGCTCTATCCAAGGTATTTCCAAAGGACACATGATGAAAAATGCTTTGCATTTCCAGGCAGAGAACCGATGGGCTCTGAGAGCAAATGAAAGCATACTTTTTTAACTTCATTTTTCTTGAGTTTATTTGTGTGCATTTTTTTTTTTGCATCATAGCTAGTATGGCAATATATTTTGTGTAGCTTCCCATGTATCCTTGATATTATATCACTTGCCTTCTGAAGGGACAGGGGAGGGGCAGGAGGAAGAAAATTTGCAATTCAGAATTTCCAAAACTGAAAGTTAAAAAAAAATTTTCCATGCCATCAGGCAAAATTTAATTAAATAAACAAATATTCCCCAAAATGTTTTAAGCCTGGCTTTTTAGGCATTTCATTCATCAAAAACAAGTTCCTTTCTGAGACCAGCAGAAAGCTAGGGATAAAGCAAGGAACAAAAATGAAAACACCCAACCCCATTTTTTGTTTGGCTGGTTGATTTTTGGTTGGATAACCCTTACCTTCCATCCAGGCAGAAAAGTGGTAAAGGCTAGGCAACTGGGGCTAAGTGACTTTTCCAGGGTCCCATGGCTAGGAAATATGAGATCAGATTTGAATCTTTAGGCCTGGAACCACTTCATTGCCCCCCACCAAACCATCTTTTGACAGCTCCGTAATAGAACATACACCACCGTATGCCATGGATTTGGGGGACCACTTGTATTTGAAAGCCATTTGATAGAAAAACCTTTTTTGGGGGGTGGTAATCTTGGGTGGCCTCCTTAAGGTGTTCAGGGCACCTTTTTAGTAGAAATATCTATTTAACTACAGTCCTAATTACATCAAAAGGAATTGGGCTGCAGCCAGCCGCAGCAATGCAAATTGCTAACAGTTTCAGGAAGAGAAGCTTCCCATCTAACTAAATCTTTGAAGAATTCGCTTCCATTAAAATGTATTGCGTGCCTCTAGCTTTTCCTTCAGAGGCCTCATTAAGTGGCTCAGGGGGCGACAAGGCCCCTTAGTGTGCTGACAAATCCATCACATCCACACCTAGCCCAGTCACTTGCACGCTCGTATTTCTAGGGGAGACATGATTTACTTTTTTTAGACACAAGAAATGGGGGAAATCCGAGTGGGAACCACGGACCCGCATTGCAAGGTGGCCGAGGGACGGGGCTCACGCTGGGAATTACCCAACTCACAAAAATCAGCCCCTATTTATAGCTGCAGTATGGGGGGGCCCTTTGGGAGGGGTGAGCCCAAATGGTGTAAAAACACCGCTGTCCTCTATTTAAGCCGCAGACTCTTTCCTTGTCATTTCTCCTTTTTGATCCATCTCCTCCCATCCTAGTTAGAGGCAAATTATGTATTATCTTATTGTGCCCATTGGATGCTTTCACTTCAGGATACGAAAGGAATCAGTGATGTTGGGGTAACTAGGTAAGCACAGTGAATACCTGGAGTTGTGAGGTGTGGGGTGCAAATCTGACCTTGGACATTTCCCAGCTGTGTGACCCTGGAAAAGTCACTTAACCCCAATTGCCTAACCCTTTTTAAAAATTTTACAAATATACAGTATTGATTCTAAGACAGAAGGAAAGGTTAAAAAAAATCAGATAAGCCTTTGGAAGGCAGGGACTCGTTTCACTTTTGTCTTTGTAACCCCAACATTTAACACATGTGATACATAGAAAGTGTTTAATTATTTTTTTTTAAAAATCAGTTCCTGTGGGCAGCTGGGTAGTTCAGTGGATTGAGAGTCAGGCCTAGAGATGGGAGGTCCTAGGTTCAAATCTGGCCTCGGACATTTCCCAGCTGTGTGACCCTGGGCAAGTCATTTAATCCCCATTGCCTAGCTCTTACCGCTCTTCTGCCTTGGAGCCAATAGACAGTATTGACAACAAGATGGAAGGTAAGAGTTTAAATAAAAATCAGTTCCTTACTATGGGAGGAGAAACACAGAGGAAAAACAACTGCTTGAACAAAAGGGCTGATGGGGATGTTATAGGGGATGTAGACACTGAAAGATAACTCTAGTCCAACTATCAGTAATATAGAATTAGGTCTTGATCAATGATACATGTAAAACCCAGTGGAATGTGCATGGGCTAAGGGGGGTCTGAGGGATTTGGGGAGAGGGAAAGAACATGAAACATGTAACTATGGGGAAATATTCAAAATTAAAATTAAAAATATAAAAATAAATAAAATAAAAAATAAAAATCAGTTCCTTTATTGACCCCCTAACAGGACAGGGTTGATGGTCTTTGAGAGTTGTTGTTGAATCATTTTAGTCATCTTCAACTCTTCAAGACCGTCTTTTAGGTGTTCTTGCAGAGATACTGGTGTGGTTCGTGTTTCTTTCTTCTGCTCATTTGACAGATGAGGAAAGTGAGGCAAGAAGAGTCAAGTGACTTGCCCAGGGTCATACAGCTGGTATATCTCAAAGGTCAAATCTGAATTCAGGTCTTCGTGCCTGGAGGCTCAGTCATCTATCCACTGCTAGCTCCCAGGATGGTCCTGTTAGTGTCCTCAGCCTCATTCTCTCTTCCAGAGGCGTCGAAGGCACGACGAAAGTCAGGACGGCTGGTGACGGCCCCACCAAGCACCTGCTTCAACAACCTTCTAGGCCATAGCAACAAACGGTTCTCATCCACTTCTTCCACCAGGGCAAGTCTTAACTCCCCCCAAATCACCGCCGGCTTCAAGGCCTTTCCCTTCCCCTCAGCCTGGTCTAGCTAGTCTGGTTGTACCAGAGTGGGGTGCTTCCTGGAGCTACAGAGGAGAGAGGGGGAAAAGGTGGGCATCCCAGGTGGAGGAGCAACTAGTCTTCCTTGTACATGTACGGAAGAAATGGCAAGAAGAAACCGTTTTAGAGAACTTGGGGATCAACTGATGCAGAGTGAAGAGAGCAGAATCAGAAGGGTGGCATCTAGAAAGGGCAGCAACAACCTAAAGAGAACTCATTCTGGATGCCTTAAGAAGTCCCTGATCAGGCAACGACCAACCGTGTTTTCAGGGAGCTTTCGATCAATCAGTGAACATGGAGTAAGTAATGACTCTGTGCCAGCCACCGGACTAAGCTCTGGGGGTACAAAAAGAAGCAAAGACAGACCTTGGCTTCCAGGAGCTTAATGGGAGAGACGGTAAACATCTACATGCAAACAAGCTATCCAGAGGGAAAAGGGAAATAATGACTGAGGGAAGGCATTAAAATGAAGAGAGGTAGGAAGGTAGGAAAGCGAATCCGTTCCTGTCCAAGAAACATTTAAGCACCTGCTAGGTGCCTGGCACTGTGCTCAGTCCTGGAGGTAAGCGACGAATGAACAGTTCCTTGCACGCAAGCAGCCTATGGTGGAGTGGAGGGGAAAACAACAGAAAAAAGGAGGCGGGAAAGGGGAGACGGGAAGAAGGATGGAGGGCGCAGCTGGGTAGCTCAGTGGATTGAGAACTAGGGCTAGAGATGGGAGGTCCTGGTTCAAATCTGACCTCAGCCACTTCCCAGCTGTGTGACCCTGGGCAAGTCACTTGACCCCCATTGCCTAGCCCTTACCACTCTTCTGCCTTGGAGCCAATACACAGTATTGACTCCAAGACAGAAGGTAAGGATTTAAAAAATAAAATAAAATAAAAAATGAATACAGAAACATGGCCACTGTGGGAATTCATTTTGGGGGGATTGTGCTTGTTTGTAACAAAGCTGTGTTTTCCTCTTTTGTCTATTTTTAATTGGAGGAGAGAGGTTGTGAGAAGAGGGAGTTAGGAACTACCCCCTCCAAAAAAAAGGGGGGGGCCAATTTCAAAGTTGTGGATTTATTTGTTTTAATTGTACAGAAAATAACAGAAAGAAGTTTAGAAGAAAGCACAGGCAAGCAGGACAGTTTTGAAAGTAACAGGTAGGGGCACCTAGGTGCTTAGATAGAGAGCCCAACCTGGAGATGGAAGGACCAGACACTTCCTAGCTGTGTGACCCTGGGCAAGTCACTTAACGCTCATTGCATAGGTCTTCCTATTCTTCTGCCTTGGGATCAATACTTATTATCAATTCTAAGAGAGAAAGTTAGGTCTTTAAAAAGAACAATAGTTAGGGGCAGCTAGGTAAGTACAGTGGATAGAACTCCAGGCCTAAAGTTAAGAGGACCTGGGTTCAAATCTGATTTGAGATACTTCCTAGCTGTGTAACCTTGGATAAATCACTTATCCCCAGCTGCCTAGCTCTTACTGCTCTCTTGCCTTGGAACCAATACTTGTATCAATTCTGAGACAGAAAGTAAGCATTTAAAAAAAAAAAAAAGAATTAATAGTAAAAGAGAAGATAAGAATTTTAAAATAAAAAATATATTTATGATGTTTAAAAATGTTTAATTTTATAAGAAAGTAATAAGTAGAATTTATTATATTTAAAATCAGAATTTCATAGAGTATCTTCTTTTTGTGTGTTACATATATCAAAATACTCTTTTAAAGTATTTTTAATTAAAATTTATTAAAAATTTTTCTAAAAAAAAACAAACAAACAGAAGAGGAAGAATGAATTGAGGTCTTGAAGTTAGAAGCCCTGTATTCTAGTTCCAGCGTCACCAATTACTATCAGTGAGACCTTGGGCAAGTCCCTTCACCCTATTGGGCCTTGGTGTCTTCATCTGCCAAATAAGGGATTAAGGTCCCTTCCAGCTCAAAGTCTGTGATCCTTTAGCCTTCTCTGATGCTCAGCTTCTCCCTGGTTACAAACAGGATGATGAAGTAAGCCCAACCTGTTCCACAAGATAGTTGAAGATCAAATGAGATCTGGCATACAATATGTGTTTAATAAATATATGTTGATTATTTGATAAAGCGTATGCAAGAGCTTTATTTTTTTTAACCCCTTACCTTCCATCTAAGGACCTCTTATGTGTCTCCTGGTTCTAAAGCAGAAGAATGGCTGAACTAGTTTGCCATTTCCCTCTCCAGTTCATTTTACAGATGAAGAAACAGAGGCAAACAGGGTTAAGTGACTTGCCCAGGGTCACCCAGCTAGTACACGTCTGAAGCCGTATTTGAACTTTGTCCTCAAGTGGAATCTTTCTCTGAAATTTAATTCTGCGCCACACTGAGGACCCACGTGGGCCGTCTGGTTCTGTCGCATTCCTGGCTCTGTGTCTGGGTTGGAAGCAGGACTCTGGGCTTCGCTCGTCTTCGCCTTCCAGCCAGGATCTGTTTAAGTCTATCCGTGAGGAACGCCAAAGGCTGGGCAGAAGGCCTGGACCCAGGAGGAGTAGGAGGCCGCAGAGGAGGCTGGAAGTGTCCGCCGGCTCACCCCCATTATCTGTGGGTTCCCATTTACTTTGAAATGGTCCTTCGAGCGGGCACTTCGAGGGCCCTCTAAGATTTGCAAAGCATTTTATAGCTATCATTTCACCTGCAAGGGAGTGTGTGGGGTGTGTGTGGGGAAAGGGGCTGTTGTTATGCCCTTTCTACAGATGAGGAAACTGAGGCTGAGAATAAATTGAGTGATGAGTCTAAGACAGGATTCTAAATGGGGGTCATTCCTTCTCCGAGGCTAGCACTCGATCCTCTTTGCCACTGAGGAGTGAGGCGGAGTTGTGAGTGGAGATGATGCTGTATCTGGGAATTAGGCTACAGCAGGAACGTCAGGGGACGCGGAGATGGCTCCAAGGGTGGGGGAAGCCATGTTGCCTTTTTCCAGGAGCCCCTCACTATTTGGTCAAACTTCTTTTTTTTTTTTTTTTAAACCCTCACCTTCTGTTTTGGAGTCAATCCTGTGTATTGGTTCCAAGGCAGGAGAGCAGAAAGGGCTAGGCAATGGGGGTCAAGTGACTTGCCCAGGGTCACACAGCTGGGAAGTGTCGAAAGCTGGATTTGAATGCCTGTCCTCCTGACTCCACATCCAGTTCTCTATCCACTTCTAGCAGCCCATGGCAACTGTACAGATTAGGAGGGAAAGATAGACTAACTATTAAATCTGCATTGGTGGAGGGAGTTTTTCGCC
>NW_025388197.1:672-6370 GCF_016433145.1 Gracilinanus agilis | reverse complement strand
CTTCCTTCCTTCCTTCTTTCCTTCCTTCCTTCCTTCCTTCCTTCCTTCCTTCCTTCCTTCTTTCCTTTCTTTTTACCTCTATCACCTTTTGAAAGCAGGAGTTATGCCATTTTTTATCTTTTTATCCCTGCATCCAGATTATTATCTTGCAAATAGGAAGTAAATAATAAATACTTTTGGAATTGAAATGATTAGATTCAATGCCACAGTTTCTCTATCATGCAACCCATTTCTAAACTTTTCTCTCTGTCATTCACCATAACGTGTTCTGAAAATACATTTAAAACTATTCAAAAGTATAAATACAAATGACTTTAATATTATTCAGAATTTGGCTATATTCCTTGAGGTTTTAATTTCGAGATTTCTTTCAGGATATGATCAGAAAATATTTTCTGTTGGGACAACTTACTGTGCTTGAGACACTGGGACAATTTTTCTTTACAATTTCTTGAAATGTTATGTATTTTTATTGTAGCTTTTAGACATTTCAATATTTGTAGTTTATGTATCCCTGATCTATTCTCCAGGATAGTATTTTTTTTTCTAACAAGGTAACTTGCACTTTCTTCTATTTTTTTCATTCTTTCAACTTTGTTTCTTGATTTCACAATGTCATTAGTTTCTACTTTCCCATTTCTAATTTATAAGAAATTATTTTCTTCAGTGAACTTTTGTACCTCTTTTCCTATTTGGCGGACACTATTTTAAAGTAGGTTTTTAGTGAACTTTTGTGCCACTTTTACTATTAGGTCAAATCTATTTTTCAGGAGTTATTTTCATTTTTTGTGCTTTTGTTATAAATCTGTTAATTCTCTTTTTATAATTCTCTCTCTCTCTCACTTCATTCCATAACTTTTCCTCTATTTTTCCCTTAGGGAGAGAAATGAAGTCACTTGCAAAAGGTCACATAGAAATTAAATGGCAGCTAGTATTTGAACAAGTTCTTCTGATTCAAATCAAATATTCTTTCTATTAAACACCTGAAAGTTAGGTGTGTGATTTCTCCTTAAGTTCTATACTTAACAACATCTTTGCTGAAAATTAGTTGCAAGTATTAAATCTGCCCCTCTCCCACATGCCACCCAAGAAGGCATTTTTGCAAAATAATGCTAATTTACAAAATATGCTACATATGTCATTCATTTCCTAAAATAATCTCATCCTGTTGCTAGTCATCATTTTGTGGTGTTCACTTTTTATCCAGTGTATCACATACCCACTTCTTAAATAAAGTCAAAATGTGACATCAAGAGTAATATAATAGTCCACATCTGTGAGGGGTAACATGGTATGGTAGATTGAGAGCAGGACAACCAGCAAGTTCTAGCTTTGTCAAAAATTTGTCACTGTGTGATTCTCTGCAAGTCTCTTAACCCCTTATTGCCCTAGAAAACTCTCTAAGACTGTAACTTATGGAATGCTCTGTTCTTTGCTGGTAGACTGGAGAAAGAAATGACAAACCACTCCAGCATCTTTTCTAAGAAATTGAGTCAAAAATAGTCAGACATGAATGAAATAAATGAACTACCACAATAATTTACATACATTACCTCATTTGATTCTCTCCCTTACCCTGTGATATAAATCTTATTAAGTCTTTTTATAGATGAGGAAACTGAGTCTTAAAGAAGATAATTGAATCAGGCACTATTTCCTAGATAAGAAGCATGAGGGATAGGATTCACACTTAGGTTTTTGTACTTCAAGCCCAGATCATTATCCATTATGCAATACTATCTCAGGTACAAGACAATCATATATTTGACATTTGATGGGGAATTTGGTCATGGGATAAGTTCTCAATCATTCATCAAAACTCTATTCATGGTGGGGCAGCTGGGTAGCTCAGTGGAGTGAGAGTCAGGCCTAGAGACAGGAGGTCCTAGGTTCAAATCCGGCCTCAGCCACTTCCCAGCTGTGTGACCCTGGGCAAGTCACTTGACCCCCCATTGCCCACCCTTACCACTCTTCCACCTATGAGAAAATACACCGAAGTACAAGGGTTTTAAAAAAAAAACTAAAAAAGAAACAAAAAACAAACCTCTATTCATGGGGCTATTGTGTGTTCAGAGGAATTAAAATCATTTTAATTATTCATTTTAGCATTAACTAGAGCATATCACTTATTATTTATAATTTAAACATGTTTTATACCACTATTCTGTTAATATGGGTTAATTGGATGAGCATGGTGGCTAGCATAAAATTTACCAACCCTAAGTAATTATGATTTAGTCAAATTTCATCTATGGCTTAATTTAGTCACTGCTATGTCCCATAGGAGTGTGGTTAAGCAAAGTATAGTGGGCTACTTGTGTGCCTAATACCAACTCCTCTAAGCTATGTAGAAAGTTGTGAGGACATTTTCACTGGGAAGCAGAAAGTGGCATGTAGCAGTTGAATTAAAATTAGCCTAGTGAGGCTATGACCAAATCTTTTGTTCATGGGACTATAGTAAGTCCATCTAAGCATTTTCAGGACTTAACTTTGAATTTAGCTACATTAACAAGTAATAAATACCTAACAATAATAGAAATAGTTAAAAATTTGAATTTGTATATCATATCAATATGTATATCATATCAATATCATATTAATTGGATTTTATTTTAATTTTTTTAAGAATTAAAAAAATATGTCTTATAATAGTCATGTAATAGTTATTTAATAGTCCTTGTCCCTTTATAGTATATGCTCAAATTATGTCTTCTAGTTTTGGAGTTTGATGGAAATAAAGGCATGATTTTTGATAATTGTAGGAAGTTTAGTGAACATAAACACATGTTTATGTTCATATAAATTATTATAAATCATCTCCATGTCTCTTCTCTCCATTTACTTTGTTGGGATGGTGAAAGGAGAAGGATAAGCATCATATGTTTAAATCACTGACGTAATTTCCTTCAATAATTAAGACTTTATTATTCCTTAATGCTCAGTAGAAAAATATGTATTGATTCATACATATATGTCTTATCATCATTCACATAATATCACCATTTATTCCACGAACTATGACAATTTTATTGATATATTGGTTTGTATATGTCATTGTTGTTTCCAGGCACCTGCCCAGTTGATAAAGCTCCCCCCATGCTAGTTAGAATCAAATATGCCACATTATGGACTGATTAGTAAGTGTAATCTTGTAGTGCCTTATTTAACCCTCATTTGGAAGAGGTGAATAAATGTATAACTCTGAAGTAACAACCAGTAGCCACTCAAAGGAGTTAGGCACATCACAATGGATGGGCTTCCAAGGATAGCCAGTCTTCCAATGGTGGGATGATATCTCTCATGACCTCATTGAGGCATTACTTAATGGTTGTGACATGGTAGGAACATACGGTTTTTGATCCTGTGGCAATTGATGTTCATGTCTGTCTACATACATGTAAAATTATGAAAATAATTAGCTTAAGAATAAAGTACTAATGAATTAAATGTATAGAGAGCTATATGAGTAAAATGTATTTTGTAATATGTGAATATAATATATATGAGATATGCCAGGGATAAATAAATTCATGTACTATATACATAGCCCAGAATTACCCATTGTTATTATGATTCTTTAGATGGCAATTTATTATGTCAGGAAGTAGTTTAAGTAGAATATCAGCTTTGGGGGGATTGATGGTGAAGTGGTTTGCCACCTTCTTGAATTGAATGCCATTCAAATCATTTTACAGTGATATTGGGCTAAATTAAAAATGAATGACTTCAGTTCTGGTTAAGATGGCAGCAGAGTAAGGAGCAGCTGCTCGGTCTCTCCTGACCAAAGCATACAGGACTCCTCAAGAGGAAATAAAAACGAGTCCAGAAGAACGAAGGAACCCCACAACAGGGCGCAGCATTGAAGGTACGCAGAATCGGGGCATTTCCACGCTATAAAGGGGTGAAACAGCTCTCACTAAAATGCGAGAGGAGGAAGCCCTTCCCCCACCCCTTACACCGCACACCTCGCACAACCTCAACGCACAAGAGTGAAAACAGGACTGGGGCAACCAGATAATCACTGGCAGCCCCGGGCTCACAAGGACTTTCCCTGAGTGGGGTGAAGGCACCGCCTCCAGCCTGGACAAAGGCCCCTAAAACAGGGCCTTTCCCAAGCACTGAAGGCATCGCCTCAGGTGCGAATAAAGATCTCCAGCCCACAGACTTTCACTACCTTCTGCAGGGGTGAAAGCAGGGCCCTAAGACCATCTGCGCAGGCAAAGGCAGTGCCCTAGGCTTGAATAAAGATCTCCAGCCCAGGCTTCGCCCTCCAGTGAGGACCCTGTGGGGACCGGAGTGTGGCAGTGGAAGCAGCCCCAAAGACTGCTGAAGGAGCCTTGGGCAGAGGGGCAGACCGGGAACTACCAGGAGGCCTGACCCCAAGGACAAGGAGACCAGAGCCCCCGGGAGCTTGCAAGGTGCAGGCAGACCCTGAGTGCAAAGACAAAGCTGAAAAGGGGCGGGGCTAACAATGACCAGCAATAAGGAAGCCCAGAAGAAAAAGACTATCAAGAGAAACTCTGGAACACTGGACAAATTCTACACAGAGAAAATACAGACAACAGAGGAGGGAAAACAAAAATCCAAACCTCCCCCAAAAAATGAAAGCTGGTCACAAGCTATGGAAGAGTTCAAAAATGAAATGCTGAGGAAGATGGAAGAAATCTGGCAAGAAAATAACAGTTTAAAAGGCAGAATTTCGCAATTGGAAAGTGAGACAAGTCAACTGAAGACCAAAAATGACCAGATTGAAAAGGAAAACCAAAAAATTATAGCCGAAAACCAAAACATTAAAGCCGAAAACCAGTCCTTAAAAGCTAGAGTCGAACATTTAGAAACCAATGATCTCTCAAGACAACAAGAACAAATAAAACAAAGCCAAAAGACTGAAAAAATAGAAGGAAACATGAAATATCTCAATGAGAGAGTGACAGACCAAGAAAACCAGTCTAGAAGAGACAACTTGAGAATCATTGGTCTTCCAGAAAAGGCAGAAATTAATAGAAACTTGGACTCCATACTTAAAGAAATTACTCAGCAAAATTGCCCTGAAGTTCTAAAACAAGAAGGCAATATAGACATTGAAAGGATCCATAGATCACCCTCTACACTGGACCCAGAAAAGAAAACACCCAGAAATATAATAGCGAAATTGAAGAGCTTTCAATTTAAAGAAAAAATCTTACAAGAAGCCAGAAAGAGACAATTCAAATATCAAGGAGCACCAATAAGGATCACACAGGATGTGGCAGCCTCAATGCTAAAAGACCGCAAGGCTTGGAATACAATATTCAGAAAGGCAAGAGAGCTGGGCCTGCAACCACAAATCAACTACCCAGCGAAACTAACCATATACTTTCAGGAGAAAGTATGGGCATTCAACAAAATTAAAGAATTCCAAGTTTTTGCACAAAAGAGACCGGGACCAAATGGAAAGTTTGACACTCAACCAAAAATATCAAGAGAAAGATGAAAAGGTAAATAAGAAACAGAGGGAAAAGAAAGAATACTCATAGTCTTTTAAGCTTGACTCTTTAAGGGCATAAATAAGATCTAATTATCTGTATTACTAGGTGGAGAAATGCTATGTATAATTCTCTGTACTGAACTCTATACACTATTATAATATTCACTATTATAGCAACCAGAAGAATAATTCATAGGGAGAGGACAGGATACTAAATGGTCTAAGAAGACA
>NW_025388197.1:0-580 GCF_016433145.1 Gracilinanus agilis | reverse complement strand
ATAGTAGGGGACACCAAGAAAAATCTGAGTAAATAAGAAAAATAAGATATTCTATTACACACAAAGAGGGCATGGGAAGGGGAGGGGATAAATAATACCATAAAAAGGAGAGGAAGAGAGCATAATCAAACCTTACTCTCAGTGTAATCAACCCGGAGAAGGAAGAGTAGATTTATTATCCATCTGGATAAAAAAACTCTATCTACCCTACTGAGAAAGTCAGAAGGGATAAACCAAAGGGAGCAGGGGAGTGGGGAGGCCAAAAAAGGGAGGGGAAAAGAAGGGGGAGGGAATTCATTTGGTCTTTAAAAAAAAAGAGGTGAACAACAAGGGAGGGGGAAGAAAGGGAAGTAAATCAAGGGAGGGGATAAGGGATACCAGCTCAAAGCAAACCACTGGTGTAAAAGAAAATAGTGTAATAAGAAGGAGTGGGTCTAGGGGAGGATACAAAAATGTCAGTGAATACACAACTAACAATTATAACTCTGAATGTGAACGGGATGAACTCACTCATAAAACGGAAGCAAATAGCAGAGTGGATCAGAAACAAAAATCCTACCATAGGTTGTCTACAAGAAAC
>NW_025388196.1:0-5083 GCF_016433145.1 Gracilinanus agilis | reverse complement strand
ATTTCCTTTGATATTCTTGATCTTTTGTTATTCCAAATGAAATTTGTTATAGTTTTTCCTAATTCAGTAAAGAAGTTTTTTTGGTAATTTGATAGGTATGGTGCTAAATAGGTAAATTAATTTGGGTAGGATGTTCATTTTTATTATGTTAGCTCGTCCTACCCATGAACAGTTAATGGCTTTCCAATTGTTGAGGTCCAGTTTTATTTGTTTGGAAAGTGTTTTGTAGTTGTTTTCGTATAATAGCTGTGTTTGTTTTGGTAGATAGATTCCCAAGTATTTTATATTGTCTAGGGTGATTTTAAATGGTGTTTCTCTTTCTACCTCTTGCTGTTCTAATGTGTTGGAAATGTATAGAAATGCTAATGATTTATGTGCATTTATTTTCTACCCTGCCACTTTGCTAAAGTTGTTGATTATTTCTACCAGCCTCTTAGCTGATTCTCTAGGATTTTTTAAGTATACCATCATATCATCTGCAAAGAGTGATAGCTTAGTCTCCTCCTTGCCTATTTTGATACCTTCAATTTCTTTTTCTTCTCTAATTGCTATTGCTAGTGTTTCTAGTACTATGTTGAATAATAGAGGTGATAATGGGCATCCTTGTTTCACTCCTGATCTTATTGGGAAGGCTTCTAATTTATCCCCATTGCATATAATGCTTGTTGATGGTTTTAGGTATATATTGTTTATTATTTTTAGGAAGGGTCCTTCTATTCCCATACTTTTCAATGTTTTCAATAGGAATGGATGCTGTATTTTGTCAAAGGCTTTTTCAGCATCTATTGAGATAATCATGTGATTTTTGTTTGTTAGACTGTTGATATGGTCAATTATGTGGATGGTTTTCCTAATGTTGAACCATCCTTGCATTCCTGGTATAAATCCCACCTGATCGTGGTGGATGACTTTCTTAATTACTTGCTGGAGTCTCTTTGCTTATATTCTATTTAAGATTTTAGCATCTATGTTCATTAGGGAGATTGGTCTATAGTTTTCTTTCTCTGTTTTTGGTCTACCTGGCTTTGGAATCAGTACCATATTTGTGTCATAAAATGAATTTGGTAGGACTCCTTCTTTGCTTATCATATCAAATAATTTGTATAGTATTGGGATTAGTTGCTCTTTGAATGTCTGATAGAATTCACTTGTGAATCCATCAGGCCCTNNNATTAGTTGCTCTTTGAATGTCTGATAGAATTCACTTGTGAATCCATCAGGTCCTGGTGATTTTTTCTTAGGGAGTTCTTTAATGGCTTGTTCAATTTCTTTTTCTGATATGGGATTATTTAGGTATTCTATTTCTTCTGCTGTTAATCTAGGCAATTTATATTTTTGTAAATATTCATCCATATCTCCTAAATTGTTATATTTGTTGCCATATAATTGGGCGAAATAGTTCTTAATGATTGCCTTAATTTCCCCTTCATTATAGGTGAGGTCTCCCTTTTCATCTCTAATACTGTCAATTTGGTTTTCTTCTTTCCTTTTTCTTATTAGATTGACTAGTACTTTGTCTATTTTATCTGTTTTTTCAAAATACCAGCTTCTAGTCTTATTTATTAATTCAATAGTTCTTTTACTTTTGATTTTATTAATTTCTCCCTTGATTTTTAGTATTTCTAATTTAGTTTTCACCTGGGGGTTTTTTATTTGCTCGCTTTCTAATTTTTTGAGTTGCATGCCCAATTCATTAATCTCTGCCCTCTGTCTCCTTGTCCTTGGGGTCAGGCCTCCTGGTAGTTCCCGGTCTGCCCCTCTGCCCGAGGTTCCTTCAGCAGTCTTTGGGGCTGCTTCCACAGCCCGGTCTCCATGGGGTCCTCACTGGAGGTCCAAGCCTGGGCTGGAGATAGTTATTCAAGCCTAGGGCACTGCCTTTGCCTGAGCAGATGCTCTTAGGGCACTGCCTTCACCCCTGCAGAAGGTAGTGAAAGTCCGTGGGCTGGAGATCTTTATTCACACCTGAGGCAATGCCTTCAGCACTTGGGAAAGGCCGAGTTTTAGAGCCCTTTGTCCCAGCCTGAGGCGTTGCCTTCACCCAGGTGGACGCTAGGGGAAAGTCCGTGCTTGCCCCCAGCCACCTGGGGTCCCTCTTCTTGCAGCACACAGGTACAAGCCCTGGGGCTGCCAGTGATTATCTGGTTGCCCCAGTCATGTTTTCACTCTTGTGTGTTGGCCTTGGCATTGTGTGAGGTGTGTGGTGTGTGTGTGTGGGGGGTGTAGGGGCTTCTTCCTCTCATGTTTTAGTGAGAGCTGTTTCACCCCTTTATAGTGTGGAAATGCCCCGATTCTGCGCACCTTCAATGCTGCGCCCTGTTGTGGGGTTCCTTCGTTCTTCTGGACTCGTTTTTATTTTCCCCTTGAGGAGTCCTGTATGCTTCAGTCAGGAGAGATCGAGCAGCTGCTCCTTACTCTGCTGCCATCTTAACCAGAAGTCCTCAGTTACTTCTTTAATGTGAGCTGCATTAGTTTTGTTTCTGTAAACCTTTTTAATTTTATGCACTCAAAATTGCCCATTTTATCTTCTGCTCTCCTCTCTCCTTTGTTTATGAACTCTTATCCATAGATCAGAAAAGTAATTACAGTAATTGTAATGTTTTTAAATGCATAAAATGAAGCACATAAAAATCAATTACATAGAAATATAGTTATCAAAACATATATATTTAAAATAGCTTTTGTATCTATCATTTTTTCTATATTCACACCACAACTACCCTAATTCAGGCTTTCATCATCTCTTGATAGACTATTGCAGTGGCCTCTCTTGTTCCTAATCTCTTCTGCTCCAATCCATCTGCAAAGCCTCCAGATAATCGTCCTTAAAGCACAGGTCTTCCCTTGTTACTCCTTTTTAAAGAAGTTTCAGGTGTTCCCTATTGCTTCCCGAATAAATTACAAACTCCTCTGCATAGTGTTTAAAAGTCCTTCTCAGTCTGATTCCAGCCTACTTTTTAAAACTTATTCCAAATCATTCATTTTTACTCACTCTAACTTGTAGCCAAACTCTCCTATGAGCTGTTTCCCAAATTTAGCATTCCATTTCCACCTCCACTGGATTTGCACAAGCTGTTGTCCTCCATAATTAAAATTCAGTAGCTCTTCACCTCCAATTCTAAAAATCCCTAGTTTTCATTAAAGAAGACTCAGTCAGTCAATAAATATTAAGTGTTTACAGTGTGTTGGGAATGCAAAGACATGCAAAAGGCAATCTCTGTCCTCAAGGAGCTTACCTTCTACTGGGGGAAGCAACACATAAAAAGAAACTGAAAAGGAAGGGAGGAAGGTATCAGGCACAGGAGGTATAATGAAGTCCTGTAGTCAGGTGGAGGCTCTGGGAATAGCTCTCTGAAGTCCACCCTTTCCAAAAAGAGGAGTCTCAGGGGCAGGCAGTACTAACGGGGTGTGTCAGGGTCAATGTGATGCTTCAGGATGAAGAGTTTCTGGAGAAGATGATGAAGTCCAGGAAGGCAGCTGGGTGGGAAATAATGAGTTCTCAGATGCCAGCTCCCAAGTGGGGTTCTCTCTACTTGTAAGTGCTCAAATTTAATTCTATTTGCTTCATTCAATCAAAGGGCAGCTATGCAGTACAGTGGGATGTGGAGCACTGGATCTGGAGTTGGAAATCTAACTCATCTTCAGAGTTCGAAAATGACCTCAGACACTTAGTACCTGTGTGACTCTGGACAAGTTACTTAGTCTTGTTTGCCTCAGTTTCCTCATCTGTAAAATGAGCTGGAGAAGGAAATGGCAGAGCACCTCAGTATCTTTGCCAAGAAAAAACCCACATGGGGTCATGAAGAGCCAGACACTACTGAAATAATTCAATGGAACAAATATTTATAAAGCACTTCCTGCATTTTGGTATTGTGCTCAGTGCCAGAAATACAAACACAAACTCCTGCACCCTCAAGGGGCTTACATTTTATTAGGCAAGGCATGAGGTTCAAAGGCAGAGTCGGGGGCAGGGGTAGGGTTGGAAAGTCATATTTGCAGGACAGCCAAGTTTGACAGGAATAGAAGTGAAGGGAGTAGGTGGGCAATATGAAGTAAAATTGGAAAAGGTTTAAATAAATGCTTACTGATTGTGTGGGACTTTAAAACTAGGCTGAGTTTCTATTTTGTCCTAGAAGCAAGAGGAAACCATGGAAGACTTGAGTAAGGGGATGATGTGGCTAGAAACCTGCCACAAGAAGACTAATTTGGTGGTTTTCAGAGAATGAATTAGATAGGGGAGAGACTAAAGAGAGTGAGAACAATTCCAAGAATGGTGGAAATGATCTGGGTGATAGGTTATAAGGGCTTGAATTACAAAAGTGGCAGTGTGAGGGTAGAGGAGACATATAAAATACATTTTAGAGGTAGAAGACTTGGCAAATGGTTTGTGTAAATGATGTATGTCCAGTAGACTAGAAACTCCTTAAGGGCAGTTCTTGTCTGTATTCACTGGGGTAGAAAACCTTTTCGTTAATAGGTATTTCACAAACAGGATGCCCTGCAGGTAGTGGGTACAGGGTGGGCCTTGGAATCAGGAACATCTGAGCTCAAATTCTGCCAGGGACACAAACTAGCTGTGTTAATATGGGCAAGCTTTCAGTGCCCTTTCAGCGGCCCCAGGCAATTCTCTAAGAGTATACATTCTGTGAAGTTTCCAGTCTGTTTCTGCTGAAGGAATGTCTATTGAGGGAGCTCTGGACACCAATGAAATCACAGACTCCATACCTCCTTTTACAAAGGAGTCAACAGAGACCATTAGAATTCGATTACCGCCAGATTTAGAATTGGGTCTCAAGCCTTTCTCTCAACATATCACTTTGTCTTTCTAGATTTGGTGATTATTAGATGAGTTTGATTTCTGTAAATGTAAGGAAATGCACAATCAATTCAAAAGTGTTTATTTAGGGCCTACTGTATACTAGGTCCTATGGATAAAAAGAATGAACCTCCCATTTTTTCCAAAGCATTGAAGACTGCTGTAATCTGGGTGACTGAATGGAGAGCATTACCCCTGAGAAAGAGAGAGAGAGGGAGGAAGGAAAAGGTGAGAGAGAGAGAGAGAGAGAGAGAGAGAGAGAGAGAGAGA
>NW_025388195.1:0-8168 GCF_016433145.1 Gracilinanus agilis | reverse complement strand
AGAAGCCTTAGAAAAATCAGTTTCTGCCCTAGAACGGTCCCTCACATCACTGTCAGAAGTCGTGTTACAAAACAGACGAGGTCTCGACCTTCTCTTTTTAAAAGAGGGGGGATTATGTGCTGCCTTAAAGGAAGAATGTTGTTTTTATGCTGATCATACTGGTATCGTGAGGGAATCTATGGCAAAATTACAAGAACGCCTCGCCTTAAGAAAAAAGGAGGCCGAGGCCCAGGAAGGGTGGCTGAACAACCTCCTGAAAGGCTCCCCCTGGCTTTCTACCCTGATCCCAACCATAGTAACCCCCCTCCTCATCTTTTTCCTAATCCTTACCTTCGGCCCTTGGGCCTTCTAACGCCTGACTGGATTTATAAAAACCAAAATCGATACTGCTTTTACTAAATACCCTATGGTTCAATACCATCGCATTGAGATAACAGACACTGAACGATATCTCACTTTGCCTGGTAATGATCGCTTACGCTTTACTGGCAGGGCGGTAACCCAATGACGGGATTAGCACAGGTCCTTGACCCATGATGGTCAAGTAACTCCCCCTGTGTAGCCTAAGACAGGGGCTGTCGCTGTATATCTGATCAACCCCCAGCTAAGAAAAAGAAAGGGGGAATTGCCAGAGACCAGGTAAAGTTTGCACAACCCGGCAAAGAGGCCCCCCTGAAAGAGAATATTGCCAAAGACCTTCTGCAGTAAAAACCGTATCCGTGACAATACCCGGACTCAGGCTTGGCAGGTCCAACAGCAGTAAAAACTCCCGCCAACTATAGCCGTCCCCCTTTTTCTATATAAACCTTGCTTGCACAGTCAATAAACGGAACCTTGCCAACATCTGTACGACTCCTGTCTCTTGCGTGCGAGGTTCCCCCTCCCTTTCCCTGTGGAGCCTTAGGTGGTCGCCCCTCGTGCACCTTAGTTGCGTCCGGCTGGACCCGGACAGGTGGCGCCCAACGTGGGGCACGAGCGGAGCGACTTACCAGACAACCGAGGAGCAGCTGTCGCGGCCGCAAAAACATAACGGGTAGAGGCGGAGCAAGAGGCCTCGAGGTAGGGTAAGTTGTCCCATCTCCATAGGCAATCATCCAACGAGAGTGCCNAAAGAACTCCCTAAGAAAAAATCGCCAGGGCCTGATGGATTCACAAGTGAATTCTATCAGACATTCAAAGAGCAACTAATCCCAATACTATACAAATTATTTGATATGATAAGCAAAGAAGGAGTCCTACCAAATTCCTTTTATGACACAAATATGGTACTGATTCCAAAGCCAGGGAGATCAAAAACAGAGAAAGAAAACTACAGACCAATCTCCCTAATGAACATAGATGCAAAAATCTTAAATAGAATACTAGCAAAGAGACTCCAGCAAGTAATTAAGAAGATCATTCACCACGATCAGGTGGGATTTATACCAGGAATGCAAGGTTGGTTCAACATTAGGAAAACCATCCACATAATTGACCATATCAAGAGTCTAACAAACAAAAATCACATGATCAACTGAGGAGCAGCTGTCGAGGCCGCGAAAACATAACGGGTAGAGGCGGAGCAAGAGGCCTCGAGGTAGGGTAAGTTGTCCCATCTCCATAGGCAATCATCCAACGAGAGTGCCAGACCCAGGGAAAGCGTGTGTGAGCGTGTGTGTGTGAATGAGGAAAGAGATTCCGTGTGGGTCAGTCCACGATTCGCATACATCGCCATAGAGTGCCGGGCCAGAGGGTGTCTTCCTGACGGGGGTTTATACCGTCCACCTGTGCCCAAGCGACGTGGTCCACCCCGTTCTGGGGTGAGTGGATGGCTTCGGCCGGACCGACTTTGACTGACCCCTCAGCTCATGAATGAGTGTTGACCCGTTATTATCCGGTTCCATACCCTCGCGAGAGGATTGGCGAGAACGCGGGGAAGCGAAAGTAAACAGCGTGAAAGATGGGGAAGGCACTCTCGAAAGAAGCACTATTTGTCAAGGAATTAAAAGATAATCTTAGGGAGGGAGGTATTAGAGTCAAAAGGAAGGATCTTCTTGGATTCTTCTCATTTATAGAGGAACACTGCCCTTGGCTCATCCTACACGGCCCGGGCATACATCCCCTCACATGGAATAAAGTAGGGCGAGATCTTAACGATCTCCTGAGATCTGGCCAAGAAATTCCTGATGATTATTTTTCCTTCTATGGCCTGATCCGTGACATCTTGAAAGAAGCAGATACTAGCAAACAAGTTTCACACCTCCTCAGCCTGGCTGAGGACGCCATCTCAGAAAATAAAAATAAACAGGGAAATTCAGATACGTTGAAAGAACAGGACCAACAAAGTAAGACGCAAAAAGAAAAGGGATATAGTCTGTCTCTTTTAGAAGAACCTGTTACAAACTCCTCCCTTGACGAGCCCCTCACCCCCTCCAAGCCCAAATCAAAGCCGCGTCTTTACCCAGTCCTGTATAAAGACTCCCCCCAGGATAGCACGCTTAATCCAGCATATCAAACAGAACTAGAAGAGGAGGCAGCTCAATATCAAAACCAGGGTCCGCTAAGGAATACACCCCCCCTTACAAGTCCCCCCTCCCTAATCTGTCCTCATCTGCCAACCTCCAGTTACCTCCTCCAGTCCAACTTGCTCTTCCAGTTCTGCCAGGCTCAGACAATCTCAAAGAAGCTACGCGGCAGCTAAGCAAACAAGTTACTGATCTTAAACAATTCTTAGATTTACAAAGGGAAGTTTATACCCTGACCACTCAATTACAAGAATTACAGACAAATATCTTTCGACCACCATATAGCAATAATAAGCCGAGTCAACAAAAAAACAAGCCAAAACCCACCCTCGCTTTCCCCGTAGTAACTAGGCAACAGCAGGCTGCAGAACCTACTCCTGAGGAACTCCCTCTTGTGACCCCCCCTTCCCCATGGCTCATCCGAATCTGAGGGGGAGGAGGAGGAGGGGGAAACAGATGAAACGAGCCATAACGAGCATTCTAGGGTTGCCGATACTTCAGGCCCCCCTCATCCTCATAGACCCATCTATAAAAATTTAAAGATCAAACACATCAAAGATCTACATTCTGCAGTAAAATATTATGGCATTAACGCCCCCTTTACACTCTCTATTTTAGAAGGACTTGGCGGAGAAGGACATATGCTCCCTTCTGAGTGGTCTAAAGTTATTCAGTCCGTCCTCTCTAGAGGACAATTTTTAATATGGAAGGCGGAGTTCCTTGAGCGGGCAGAAAACCAGGCTAAGCTCAATGCTAAAAATGCACAAACAGCCACTTGGACGACCGACAAGATTGTCGGTCGTGATCACTTTGCATTAGAAAACCAGCAAATGAAATTACCTCCTGGCTTGCTCATGCAAACGGCACATGCCGCCATGGCTGCATGGCGGGCAGTCCCTGCCACGGGCTCCATTACAGCCCCTCTCTCAAAAATTCTTCAGGGACCTAATGAGCCCTACGTGCAGTTCATTGCAAAGCTCCTTGAAACTGCTGAGAGAGTCTTAGGTCAGGACGGATCAGATAACCCAGTAGTAAGGCATCTAGCAATTGAAAATGCTAACTCCGCCTGCAAAACAGCCTTAAGAGGAAAGGCTAGAGATTTGGATCTAAATGGGATGATCCGCTTGTGCAGCGATATTGACGCTTATGAACATAAGCTGAACAAGTCCATTTCCTTAGCTATAGGGGCAGCCATTCAGGCCTCTCGTCCCAAGACCCCCAGAAACTGTTTTAGATGCGGGCAACCTGGCCATTTCGCCCGCGAATGTCTAGCAAACCAAAACCCCAGACAACTCCCCACACCCCAGTCAAAGCCACCAAGCATCTGTCGTAAATGTCGGAAGGGGCTACACTGGGCCCGCGACTGCCGATCTAAGCCCATCCTCATCCCGGCACAGGAAAACGGGGTGAGGGGCTCCTACGGGAGCCCCTGCCCAGTTCCTTTACTCGAGCCACAGCCGGCAGCGCAGGCCTGGACCTCTGTACCACCTCCACCTGAATATTGACTCCAGAAGAAGGCCCGGTAGTCCTCCCTACTGGTAAATTTGGACCGCCACCCCCTGGTATGTTTTTTCTGGTCATTGGCAGAGCACTCACCACCTTACAAGGCGTAGTAGTGCACCCCACCCTTGTTGACAAAGACTACACGGGAGAAATTAAGCTCATAGTTGAATCCCCACATGGCCCTATTACCATCCCTGCAGGCCAACGTTTAGCCCAAGCCCTTCCCCTCCCTCTGATTGGTAACTTTCCAGCTGCCACCCAGAAACGGGGCCCTTCCTCACCCAGCTCCTCCAACATTTACTGGGTTCAGCAACTCACGGAGTCTCGACCCACATTACAATTAAAAATTGAGGGCAAAACTTTTCTTGGACTGTTAGACACAGGGGCAGACTCTACCGTTATCTCACAAGCCCATTGGCCCCGTACCTGGCCCCTTCAACCCTCCAACACCCACTTATCAGGCATAGGACAGGTCCATAACACCCTTCAAAGTTCTAAACTCCTCAACTGGCAAGATACTGAGGGCAATAGTGGCACTACCCACCCCTATGTAGTCGCGGGACTCCCTGTTAATCTTTGGGGCAGGGATATTCTAGCTCAGATGAGGCTCCTCATGGTGAGCCCCAGTGATGCTGTCACTACCATGATGCTGAAATCTGGGTACCTCCCAGGCAAAGGCCTTGGTAAGAACGAACAAGGCATCTTACATTCAATATTCCCCCCGGCCCAAACCGACAAAAAAGGATTCGGGTCAAAAAATTTTTCCTAAAGGTCACTGACCCTCCTGCAATCCAGGCCGATAAAATCACCTGGAAATCTGACTCCCCTGTCTGGATTGATCAGTGGCCTTTAACATCTGAGAAGGTTCAAGCTGCCCTCACGGTAGTGCAGGAGCAACTTTCCCTCGGACACCTTGAACCTTCCACTTCCCCATGGAATACACCTATTTTTGTTATTAAAAAGAAATCGGGGAAATGGAGACTTCTACAGTACCTATGTGAGGTCAATAAGACCATGCTACCCATGGGGGCTCTACAGCCAGGCCTTCCATCCCCAACTGCTATCCCAAAAGGATTCAGCAAAATCGTCATCAATATTAAGGATTGCTTCTTCTCAATCCCTCTTGACCCATCCGATAGTCCTCGCTTTGCATTTTCTATTCCTATAGTTAATCACATAGGGCCTAACCCTCGCTTTCAGTGGCGAGTACTTCCGCAGGGAATGGCTAACTCTCCTACCCTATGTCAAAAATTTGTTGCTCAATCTATCGACCCCATCAGGACTCAATATCCCTCAGCCTATCTTATCCATTACATGGACGATCTTCTCATTGCCGCTTCTTCCCCCTCATTGAAGCAGACTATAGCTCAGGCTATCATCAGCGCGCTCCAAGCCCGCGGCTTTACCATTGCCCCAGACAAAATTCAAACTCAATACCCCTTCACTTTTCTAGGATTTCGACTTGAACCCGACCAGCTGTTCTCTAACAAAGTTGAGCTTAAACGCTCTTCTCTTAAGACTCTTAATGACTTTCAGAAGCTTTTAGGGGACATTAATTGGCTACGCCCCTACCTGCAACTCTCCAAAGCAGACCTCCGTCCTCTGGAGGACATTCTTAGAGGGGATGCTGACCCTTCCTCCCCTCGTTCTTTGACCCTGGCAGGTGAGATTTCCCTCAAAAAGGTAGAACAAGCCATAGCCATGCAGAATATTGGATACTTCTCCCCCAAATTGTCCCTATACCTCCTCATCTTCCCTACTGAATTCTCTCCCACCGGACTCCTATGGCAAGATTCATCCCCCCTTATCTGGATACATCTCCCCATGTGCAATCGAAAGATTCTTGCCTCTTATCCTGAGTTAATTGCCCGTATAGCTATGATAGGCATTCGGCTCTCAACACGCCATTTCAGCCATCCCCCTGACCACGTGGAAACCCCTTATAGTAGGGAGCAGCTTGACTGGCTCAGATCACAAGATGACAATTGGGCTATACTCACTTCCACGTTTCAGGGCATTTTAGATAATCATATGCCTAGTAATAAATTGCTACAGTTTCTCAATCTTACCCCCTTCATACTCACACGTCAAACCCGATCATCCCCCATCCCAGGGGCACCCACAATCTTTGTAGACGGTTCCAAGACTGGCCTTGCTGCCATAGTCATGAATAACTGCCCCCGCTCAATCAAAACTCCTTATGAGTCCGCGCAGCTGGTGGAACTTTATGCTGCTCTGACAGTTTTTCATTCTCTGCCTGATACTCCATTCAATCTCTACTCGGATAGCAGATATGTTGTTCAATCCCTGCTCCGACTCGAAATTGTTCCCTCAGTTCAGCCGACAACCACTACCTTTTCTCTTTTTTCTCAACTCCAGCAAGCCATTCGATCACGGTCTTGCCCCTTTTTCGTGGGTCACATACGTGCCCACTCCGGCCTTCCGGGCCCCTTATCCTTTGGGAACGACCTTGCGGACCAGCACACTTGCTTAACTGCCTTAGCAACCACATCCACCCCCTCTACCGCCCTCTCGTCCGACCCTGTCTCCCTTGCTACAGAGGCACACAGACTTCACCACCTCAACTCTCAATCCCTTTGCCTGGCCTACAAAATTTCTAGAGAACAGGCCAGGTCCATTGTGAAAAATTGCAAGAATTGTGTTACTCTCTTGCCTGAACCCCATCTGGGGATTAACCCCCGTGGCCTTCTCCCTGGCCATTTATGGCAGATGGACGTCACCCACGTCCCCTCTTTTGCTAAACTCAAATATGTCCATGTCTCTATTGACACGTTTAGTGGTTTTCTTTTTGCATCTGCACAATCCGGGGAAGCCACTAAACACGTCATCAAACACATGTTTCTTGCTATGTCTATGATGGGGAAGCCCCTTTCCATTAAAACCGACAACGGCCCTGGCTACACCAGCCAATCTTTTAAGCAATTCTGTTCCCAACTAGGCATAAAACATGTCACAGGCATACCCTACAACCCACAGGGCCAAGGCATCGTAGAACGAGCAAATCAAACTCTTAAGAATATGCTTTTCAAGCTCAAGGCTCAGGAGACCCTCTATCCATTGCATGGTAATCATACCTTACTCCTTGCCCATGCACTCTTCGTCCTTAACTTCCTCACACTTGATGCAGAAGGCCGCTCTGCAGCTGACCGCCACTGGCACCCAAGTACTTCCTCGAATTTGGCTACGGTCCTGTGGCGAGTCTCCCTCACTGGTCTTTGGCACTGCCCCGACCCAGTCATTACCTGGGCAAAAGGCTCTGCCTGTGTCTTTGATCAAACTGCAAGTAACGCTAGATGGATCCCATCCCGCTTGTTAAAGCCTTTTACCTCGCATACTAACCCTCTCGAACCAGGGCCCTGTCCCTGAGGACTCTCTCTTGTTCTCTTCCAGGCTTTATGGCGATGCGGCCCACGATGCTCCTCATGATCCTCCTTCCCGTCTACTACCCGGCCCCGATCATGGCCCCTTATAGTCCCCATCACCCCGTCAAGTTGACCTGGATCATCTATAACCCCAACACCGGAGAAACCGTCAACTCCACCTCTTCCAACAATTGGCCGGTTGGAACTTGGTTTCCGGATCTCTTCTTCGATCTCTGTGACATCGTGGATAAGAATTGGGACCCTTCTCCTCACGAACCCTTCCCCGGTTATGGTTGCGCGTCCCCAGGACAAAGATCAGACACCCTGCAGTTACCCTTTTATGTCTGCCCCGGCTTTGACACAATCGAATACTGTGGGGGCCCTGCCGACGGTTACTGCGCCCATTGGGGCTGCGAAACCACTGGCTCGGTATATTGGCTCCCACAGCCTCATTTGCAGACAGACCTTATAACTGTCCTACCCTACTACCGCACCATGCTTGGACCTGGGGTCTGCAAAATCAACGGCAACCCGAACGGAGAATGTGGCCCCTGCTATGACAAAAACACCCACCCTTATATCCCCTTGGCTCGCCCCAAAGGCCGTTGCAATACCATACGCATCAGTTTCACCAACAAAGGCAAGACTGCCCCCAATTGGGACAAGGGCCAGACATGGGGTTTGAGACTTTACAGACATAGCTTCGATCCTGTTGCCCTCTTCGCCATACGGCTAAAAATCGAACGTCTTCCCCCTGTACCCATTGGTCCTAACCCCG
>NW_025388194.1:0-12428 GCF_016433145.1 Gracilinanus agilis | reverse complement strand
TTCTTTCTGGCTTCTTGTAAGATTTTTTCTTTTGCTTGGAAACTCTTGAATTTTGCAATGATGTTTCTTGGTGTTTTCCTTTCTTGATCGAATGCCGCAGGTGTTCTATGAATCCTTTCAATGTCTATATTGCCCTCTTGTTGTAGGACTTCAGGGCAATTTTGCTGAATTATTTCTGTTAGTATAGAGTCCAGGTTTTTATTAATTTCTGGTTTTTCTGGAAGACCAATTATTCTCAAATTGTCTCTTCTAGACCGGTTTTCTTGGTCTGTCACTCTCTCATTGAGATATTTCATGTTTCCTTCTATTTTTTCAGTCTTTTGGCTTTGTTTTATTTGTTCTTGTTGTCTTGAGAGATCATTAGTTTCTACTTGCTCAATTCTAGCCTTTAGGGATTGATTTTCGGCTATAATCTTTTGGTTTTCGGCCATAATCTTCTGGTAATCGGCCTCAATCTGGTCATTTCTTGTGTTCAATTTGCTTATCAGTTCATTTGGTTTCTGAGCCTCGCTTTCCAGTTGCAAGATTCTACCTTTTAAGCTGTTATTTTCTTGCCAGATCTCTTCCATTTTCCTCAAAATCTCAGATTTGAACTCTTCCATAGCTTGTGAGGAGTTTTCCTTATTTGGGGAGGGTCTGGATGGTTGTTTGTTCTCCTCCTCTGTTTGCTCGGTTGTCTGGATTTTCTCTGTGTAAAAGCTGTCGAGTGTTAAAGACTTCTTTTTTTTGTTATTATTCTTTCTCTTCTGAATTTCCTGTAACTGGTTAGCCATCATTAGCCCAGCAGCTTCTCAGGTTTATCCTCGCTCTCAGTGTCTGTCTGAGATCTATTGGCTCCTGAGGTCTGAGTTCTAGTTTTTTCCAAGGTCAAGCCCCCTGTTGGATTCCCTTGCTTGATCCTCTGCAGGAAGTTTCTTTACAAGTCTCAGGGCGCTGCTTCCACAGTCGTATACCCGTCTGCACTGGTTCCCCACTTAGGCTTTAGTTCCTGGCTGTGTTTGCCTCCACCCACACCTCTGCTCAGCCGGCACCCACGCCTCTGCTCAGCTGGCACCCACGCCTCTGCTCAGCCGGCACTCTGCGCGCCCAGCGTCCTCTCTCTGCTCCCGCGCTCAGATTTCGCGTGCGTTCTTGACTTAATGGGGTCCTAAGTCTTGCTGCTCTCAGGAACAGGTCCCGGAGCTGCTGATGACTCAATGGGTGCCCCAAACTTGCTCTATTTCTTTTTAGCTGGGTTCGGAGCTATAGGTGAGTGTGGAGGGGGTGGGGGTGGGGCGGTTGCTCAGCTCGCGATTTAAGGAGAGCCCTTTTTAGCCTGGAAATGTCTAGATTCCACGTACCTTCCACGCTGTGCCCTGTTGTGGGGTTCCTCCGTTCGTCTGGACTTGTTTTTATGTCCCCTTGAGGAGTTTTGTGTGTTTCGGTCAGGAGAGGTTAAGAGCTGCTTCTTACTCTGCCGCCATCTTAACCCGGAACCTGTCCTTATTCTTTTGAGAGTTACCATCGTTACAATTAAATATGTGAGACAACATTGAGAAATGAACTATACAATTTAAAACAAAAGAGTTTAGTTTCAAAATTACTCATATGAGTGATCAGCAATATAAGTGAATAAGATGAGTTGAGGTTATCATTGAGGACTTCATGAAGGATGAGACAAAATCATATGAGTGGAGGTCTGTGGGCAAAGGGAAAGAGTGAATAAAGAAAGAGACGTCAATGGAAGATAGGGAGATAATTTTCTCTAGCAGAAAGGGAATGTATTTGTGAGTGATGCCTGCTAATAATAACCAGGTAGGGGAGGAAGATATTTATAAAATAGAGATCAGTCATATATTAAGATATCATTGAACAACTATCATTTATGTATGTATACTTTTTAGCTAAATATATTGTAGTGCCTTCATCCAAACCAGTGAGGGATTTTTTTTTTAAATGACACCTTTGGATCTCAAATACAATACAATTAATTTATTTGTTTGTGTGTTTGTTGCCTATGCAAAGCTGTTGAGCATTAACCCTTTGACAGATAGAATATCTCTTACTTCAAAACTAAACCACATGATTTTGAAGAATTTTAGCTTGTTTCATTACCTAGTTGTGATTTTTCTATTTAACAAAACCTCTTAAAATAGATATCTAAAATGTCTTTATTACTGTGAAATTCATATTGAAAGAAATGAAATTTTAGTGTAGGCAATAAATTAACAGAGTATACTTATATGGTGTTCAAGGAATATAACATTATTATGTTTGTCCTGGAAGGAAACCTAGAACCCATGTAGACCCAGAAAATTAAATTATATATTCACCCTTTTTCCCTCTTTAATGCAAGTGATTTGATTTTCTTCTTTTATTTTTTTATTATATTGACTAATGGGTTTTCATTTTTTAAAAAAATCAATCCCTAGATTTATTTATTAATTCAATGGCTTCCACAGCTTCAATTTTATTTATCTCACCTTTAATTTTTATGATTTGTAATTTGGTGTGTAGTTGGAGATTTTTAATTTATTCTCTTCTAATTGTATTCCCAATTAATTTATCTTGTCTTTATTTATTTTACTAATATAAACATTTAGAGAAAGAAAATTTCCTCTACTGTTTTTTGTATATCTCATAGGTTTGGGTATATTATCTCATTATAATCATTCTTTTTAATGATATTTATTGTTTTAATAATTTGTTCTTTAACCCGTTCATTCTTGAAGATTAGGTTACTTAGTCACCAATTAATTATTTATTGTATTATGGTCTGAAAAAGTTGCATTTAATGTTTCTGATTTTCTACATTTAGTTATTCTAATAATCCTAAAATTATTTGTTTTCAATTTATTTTCCAGGTGAGTTATTTTTCCAATGAAATATTTTATATTTTTTCAATATTTTTTCACTTTTTAATTGTTTTATTGTTGCTTAATCTCTTATGAAATCATTACCTTTAACATATTCAATTCTACATTTTAAGGAACTTTAGGATTTGAGCTTTCTTCCCTTTATCCCTCCATCTTGGCTCTGCCTCTTTCCCATGCCTCTATTAATAAATAATCTAATATTCAGAAAAGCTGCCTCATTTCATTTCCTGGTTAAAATTCTGGGCACTACATAAGGAACAAACAAGAAAATATTTAGAAGGTGCTTTCCAATGTTTAAAGCCCTGGTATACAAATTTCAAATCTAGGCCTCTTTCCTCTAACCCACGGGTCACACTGAAGTCAGAAAAAAGGGACACTTACCAATATGAAAAGTAGTTTTCCCATGGTTTGACAGTAGGGGTTAGAGCTTAGTACAGAAGTGAGCAGTGAGGAGGAAAGAAGGGCTGAGCTGTATTAGAAAACTGCTATAGAAGTGAATCCGAAAGATGGTTTGATGAATAGTGGATTTGAATTTGGAATACTATGTGAATCAGAATAATGAAAACCACATTTAAATGGTAGGAAAAATGACAGCATACATCAGGAGCTTATTGGATCATCTTTAAATGTAGAGCTTTATTACAGTGAATCAATTTTCTTTTTTTTTCTTATGCTTTTTTTAAAATTTAGAATATTTTCCATGGCTACATGATTCATGATTTTTCCCACCCTTCTTCTTTCCCCCCCTCTAGGAGCTGACAAGCAATTCCACTGGGTCATACATGTATCACTGTTCAAAACTTATTTCCCTGTTATTCATATTTGTAATAGAGTGCCAAAACCCCAATTATATCCTCATTGAACTACACGATTGATCATATGTTTTTCTTCAGCATTTTTATTCCCACCATTCTTTCTCTGGATGTGAATAGCATTCTTTCCCATAAGATCCTCTGAATTGTCCTGGATTATTGCATTGCTGCTAGTAGAGAAGTCTATTACATTCAATTGTACCTCAGTGTATCCGTCTCTGTATACAAAATTCTCCTAGTTCTGCTCCTTTCACTCTGTATCACTTCCTAGAGGTCTTTCCAGTTCACATGGAATTCCTCCAGTTCATCATTCCTTTCAGCACAATAATATTCCATCCCCATCAGATAGCACAGTTTGTTCAGCCATTCCCCAATCGAACCCCACCCATTTTTTAATTTTTTCTACCACAAAGAACATGACTATAAATATTTTTATACTATTCTTTTTCCCTATGATCTCTTTGGGGTACAAACCCAGCTGTGGTATGGCTGGATCAAAGGGCAAGAAATGACTCAATTTTCAATGAATGTTTAAGAATCACTCAGCACTTAATAGTAACACTAATCATTAGCAGGGATACATAGACAGCCTCATCCTTTGATTTAACATATTCAGACTGATCTCTACCTGTTCCTCACTAGAACTTGATATTCTGTCTCAAGAACTACCCTAGGCTTTCCCTGGACAGCGTCTATCTTTTCTTGCTCAGATTCAAGCCTCTACTAATACCCTCAGCCTCTCCCAACCATCTCTACCTCCTAATTACTGCTTGATTATATGTAAATACTCTTTTCCTTTCTAGTTCCCTTTTAGTCATCCATTTAGTTAACAAGGTATCTATTAAAGATTTACTCTCTGCTTAGCATTGTACTATGTTCTGTATCTATTTTCTTCTGGAATTATAATGTAAGTTATTTGTCTGCTTTAATTTTTATTTGCATGCCCATGACTTAACAAAGGTTCTGGCACATAGTAAGCATTTAATATATATGCTTGTCTGTCTGTCTATCTATCTATCTATCTATCTATCTATCTATCTATCTATCTATCTATCTANGTCTGTCTGTCTATCTATCTATCTATCTATCTATCTATCTATCTATCTATCTATCTAATTTGAACTAAAAAATTACCTTTTAGTTAGGCACTATTATGGTACACTTACTACACTTATTTCTTATATGTATAAAGAGAGGATCAGTGTCTTGCCACAGTCACACAAGTAGTAAGTGCCTGAGGCCAGATTTGACTTGTTAAAGTCTGATCCCAAGATCTGTCCTTTTTTCCATTATACCACTGAACTCCTTTTTTTCTTGTAACAATTCTGTAAAAGAAGGTTATACAAATAGCATGGCTTATACATTATAAATGAGGAAATTAAGACTCACGTTTTTTGAAGTGTCATGGCAAATGCCCAATCCTTGTGAAGAATTAGGGTCAAATCCTCAGATTCAAAAAAAATTACTTTTCCTTTGTGTCAAACATTGGCCAACTTGCCATTCAAGGTTTTTATTTTACAATATTATGATGCATTGTTTCTCTGAATACTTTAACCACTGTGACATGTAACTGTCTCTCTTCTCATAGCTAGTCCTTCTCTAATACATTGAAATAAAATGCTCCTCTCTCACCATTTATCTCTTCTATGTAAATGTTTTACCCAATACAATTTCTGTTCCCAGTAGGGAGTCTCATTAAATGTGTCCCTGAGACTTTTGTTCAGTATGTAAATGTATCTATTTGGAGCTTTTCAGTGGTGCTGGTTCATTAGCTCTTGGGGCTACATCTTTCTTATGACATTATAGCTTTCTTAGATTCATTTATTCATTCATATGTGCATAATCTTTGAAAGCTCTATATCCTTAACTGAATTTTGATCATTCCAATATTGAAATCTTTAACAAGTAAAAGCCCATTCATTCCTTAAACTCTGTTTGCCACTAGTAAAAGAAAAAAGCAAATATATTTCTTCAAACAATGTTTTTCTACTCAATAGTTACTCAATACTTTGTAGCATTCCACATTTTAATATGTCTTAAAGAAATAGCACATTTCTATAAACATTATAAATTATTTGTGTAATCCATTTTCCATTATAGAATCTTGCAAGTGGAAAGACCTCAGAAGCCAGCAACTCCAATCTGTAATTTATCAAAAATCCCTCTTGAATTGTCCTTGACAAATCATCATCTCACCTCTGCTTCAATGTTTAAGGAAACTATGACCTCCCGCAGTAGCTGATTCCCCTTTCAGAGAGCTAACAGGTTCATAAAGATCTAAAACTATTGCCTTTCTCTGAGCTATTACATAAAACTTAATTTTGTCATTTTATAGCAATAACTCATTTAAATCAGTTCTGTCTTCCTCTGTTTAAGAAGTCAAATTTGTTTTCCTTACTCTTCCTGCCCTAACCCCAGTGGATACTACTCTCTCTCTTTAATCATTGTGTATTTACCTATCCATTTATGTGCTTTCCCCAGCAGAAACTAAATTCTTTATGGGCACCGTGTTTTTCATTTTCTTCTTTTATCAAGAGAGTTTTGCAAAAAGTAGGAAGTTGGAGCCAATAGAGAAGAATATAGGCAGCCACCTATTAGAACTTTTCCAACATTCCCCTTCAAACAACTTCAAAATAATTTCTCAAATCCAATTTTGGAAGAACAGAACAGATGAAAAGTCATAGTGAGATGTTTCCAGCCCAAGATAATTCAGGAGGTCAGCAGGAAAGGTCAGTGCCATCAGTATGGAGACTGGCCCAGAGAAGCCCTAGTGATGGCAGTGACAGTGGCAGAAACAAGTAGCTTTGGGAGCTCTCAACTCAGAGATAGTAAGGGGCTTGGACTGTTGTCAAAAAAAGAGAGACAACAAGGGATCTTTTATTGGCATTGGGTGTAGATAGTATTGACTTGCAATTCTATTGTTCATAAGCAATTCTGGGTCATAGTTCCAGGGTAGAGAGATTTGCCTGTGGTCAGTCCCAAGGAAAAATGGATCCTGTTCACAGTTACAAGGCAGAGGGGTACACTAGTGTTTGTGACTATAGGAGAATAAGAGACCTGATCACAGGTTCAGGCCCAAAAAGGCTACTAGCACTAGTATTTATAGGGGAGCAGCCGCCCTGAGTGGGTGGAAATGAGAGAACAGATCAAGACTGTGGTAACCTCAACTGTCCCCTGGTGACATCAACTAAGAAGCACAAAAAATGTGCAGATACCCAAGAACTATCTATGAAAACCATAGCATGAAAAAGCCTGATGCTTTGTACAATGACTTCCTATGACCTGGTAAGCAAATTTCAAATTTAACATTAAGTTCAAAGTTAAAAAATAGGCTGGGAAGATAAGCAAAGAACAACAATAAAAAATTGACTTAAAAAATCTGTGGTATCAGGGAAAACAATAACATTGACATAAATTTAGAAGAAGATAATAAGATGAAAACCTTAAAATCAAAGCCTTGAAGAAAAATATTAATTGGATCCAAACCCAATAAAAATTCTGAGAAGAATTAAAGAAATAGATAAAAGTTGGGGAAGAAAAAATAGAAAAAATTAAATGAGAGTGATACAAGAAAAATTATGAAAAAATAATTAATGATTTGGCAAACAAGGCATGAAATACTGGAGAAAATATCACTTCATTTTTTTTGTTTTTATTTAGAATATTTTTCCATGTTTCCATGATTTGTGATACCCCACAACCCCTGGTTTTTTCCTACCCACTCCCAAACCCAACAAGCAGTTACACTGGATTATAAATGTATCATTGTTCAAATCCTATTTCCATGTTAATCATATTTGCAGTAGAGAAATCTTTTAACATTAAAACCCAATGAGATCCCTATCACACTATGTGATCAATGATGTTTTTTTCTAATGCATTTCTTGTTCCACAGTTCTTTTTCTAGATGTGGACAGCATTCTTTCTCCTAAGTTCATTTCAATTGTTCTGGATCATTGCATTGCTACTGGTAGAAAAGTATTACATTCGATTGTGCCACAAAGTATTTGTCTCTGTGTACAATGTTCTCCTAGATCTGCTCCTTTCACTCTGCATCACTTCCTGGAGGTTGTTTCAGTTCACATGGAATTCCTTCATTTCTTTATTCCTTTCAGCACAGTAATATTCCATCACCAACATATAACACAATTTATTCAGCCATTCCCCAATCAGTGGGCATGCCCTCATTTTTGAATTTTTTGCCACCACAAAGAGTGCAGCTATATTTTCAGTACAAGACTGAAAATATCACTTTAAACAGCATTAGCTTAATGATAAAGAACATATAAATTAACTGAAGAAAAGTGTTTCCTAAAAAAGCAGAAACAGACAAATAAAAAAGACTAGTGAAGAAAATAATGATTTCAAAATAGAATTGGGTAAGAGGAACCCAAGGACTCCATGGGATATTAAGAAAGAAGAAAACCTGCTTACCATCTGAGGGAATGGGGGAAGGGAAGGATGGAGGGAGAGAGAGAATTTTAAACTCAATCTTTTAAAATAAATGTTAAAAATAGTTTTTATATATTTACAGAAAAAATAAAATATTACTAAAATAAAAGAAAGCCAAAAGAATGAAAAAAAAATATAAGAAAACAACAAAATATCACATTTGAAACACAATGGAACTATACTTATTAGTGGAGGAGAGATAATTTAAGAATTATTTGATTATTTGAAAGCCATGATCAAAAACAGTCTAGACATCATATTTCAAGAAATTATGAAAGAAAATTGCCCCAATATCTTATATCCAGAGGGTTAAGTAGAATTGAAAGAGTACACAGCTCATTTCAAAGAGATCCCCAAATGAAAACTCTCAGGAATATTATAGTTAAATTTAAGAGCTGCCAAGACAAGGATAAAATGTTATAAATGAGACAGAAACAATTCAAAAAACGTGAAGACGCAGTCAAGATAACGCAAGATTAACAGCTTCTATTTTAAAAGTGTGGAACTCTTAGAATATGATTTCCTGGAAGGCAAAGGAGCCAAGATTACAATCCATGGTAATATACCCAGAAAAACTGAGCACAGTCCTTCAGGAGAAAATTATTATTTAAGGAAAAAGAAGAGTGTTTAAGCATTCCTGATGGAAAGCTTATAGCTGAATAGAAGATTTTATATTCAAGAAGCATAAACATGTAAATTTTAAAAGTAATCATGAGATCAATGGAGTTAAATTGATTAAATTCCAATATGATTAAGATGACACTTGTAACCCCTAAGAATTTTATCATTCGTAGAGCTATTTCAATGAGTCTGCATAAGCAGAAGACATCAGTGTGAGTATATTATATTGAGAAAATAAATGATAAAATGATTAACACGTAGTCCTTGAAATGGTTGTATTGAACTGAGTTCCACATGATAATCCTTCAAATACATGATGACAGACATCATACAGATTTGCAAGTCTTTAATACTGCGCCTTAGTCTACTTTAGTCTCCTTGGTTGTCATGTCACATTGCTGAGAGATGTGGAGTCTTTTACTTTCTTTTCAGATGAATCTGATGGAATACCTCATACTTTCATTTCAAAGTTCACTTTAAAATCTAAGAAGAAGACTTTGCATATATTCATGAATAATTTTCATTTTATTAAGTTGAGTCCAATGCTTTAACCTATGGAGACATATTTCAACCCTGGTTCAGTCAATGATACGTTCATTTTCCCTTCTAAGGCTTATGCCATCTGAAAATGTAACTTTTCTCCTTTGTATCATCCTTGTACTACCTCTGAATCTTTTTGAAGTATTTGTTCCCCAAATCTTAGATATATTTTGGACTATGCCTGGCTGTCCAGGTTCTTCTCACCTATGAATTCTGGGAAGTGTAAGATTTAAATCAATATCCAATAAATGTAAGTATTATATTTTATAAAGTTTATTAATAATCACTTGAAGTAGAAAGAAAATAAACTAAAAGAAATAGAAGTTCAAACATAATTATCTAAGAAAAAGTAAACCCACCTTTGTAGATTCTCCTACCTGGCATAAAGCTTGCTTTCCAAGCAGCAATCAGGGGAAAAGAGGCGGGGTCACAAAACTTATATTTTCCCTATGTTCATATATAATGTGAGAAGGAACATGGAATGCCAGGAGAAAGAGTTTCTGGGGAGCAAATTCTAATTATACAGGAGGTATAGTAACATGTTCCCATGATTCTGTTTAATTCTGTTGCTATAATCATTCTCTTCTCCTTCTACAGAATAAGTTTCTCTACTTTTGAAGGGTGAAATTATCATTTCAGAAAGTCACATATTTATCAGCTGTTTTGCTTTTGGCAGAGGGAAAGCTCCAGCAGATGTACAGTTAAAGTCTCTCAGCACTCTTATATCAGGGTCTGAAGAGATCATTCATTAAACTTTCAACAAATATTTTTAGATAGTTACTGCATGCAGAAAATTGTTTTCATCCTTAGAAGAGACCCACAGTATTTAGATATCTCTGCCCATAGTTTCTGGTGATAATACTTGTGCCCCCTGTCTTATAAGACCTTTGTGAAGAAGGCAGCTGTAAATAAAAGGAGGAAATCCCTGGACTTGGAGTCAGGAAGATCAAAGTTCAAAAACTCTTCCTCTTCCAATTATACGCTTTTGCACACTACAAGTCACTTGATTCCTTCCTCTTCCATGTCCTTAATTGGTAAATAGGGGTAGTGGGGCAGCTGGTTGCATAGTGGATAGAGCACCAGCTTCATAATCAGGAAGACTCATCTTCCTGAATTCAGATATGACTTTAGATACTTTCTATATGATCATGGATAAGTCATGTTTTTCTCATCTATAAAATGAGCTAGAGAAGGAAATGACAAACTATTCTAACATGTGTCAAGCAAACCCTAAATAGGATGATGGAGAGTCAGACATGCCTGAAAAATGACTAGAGAACAAAACAATGAGTTTAGCACCTGCCTCCCAGAATTGCCGTGATGATCACGTTAGATAAAACCATGATCTCTAGCATTTATTTAGTACTTAAAAGGTCACAAAGCCTTTTCCAAAGATTATCTCCATGGATCCTCATGTTATTAATACATGATTTCTAGATGAGGAAACTGAGACAAATAGAAGTGATACATCTAGTAAATACCTGAAGTTCTACTTGAGCTTAGGCCGTCTTGACTCTAGCTTCCCTCTAAGTCTCCTTTGGTGTTGAATATTTCCCCTCTTATCTAGAGTTGTGAACTCTCTGGTCTTAAAATCTATTTAGTAGCATGCTTGGTGGGCTGAATCCCACTGAAAGAAGGCCTAATTCTGCCCATGTTTAAGGAGGAGGGCAGGTTTTTCTTTGTTCTTAAAGAAAATTCTCAAGTGCCCAAGGTCAATGAGGAACAATTCATGCTTAATTATGAACATTCAACCACGAATGTCAAAATATTTATTTATTTATTTTTATCCTGGGACTCCATTCTAGGAGCATAGGGCCACAACCAGTAGGCAATGGGACACAGTCGCTCAGGGTCACCCAGCTGGGAAGTGTCTGAGCCCAGACTTGAACCTAGGACCTTTCGTCTCTAGGCCTGGCTCTCAATCCACTGAGCTAGCCCAGCTGCCCCTACTTTAGGTTGCAGTTTCTTTAGCAGATGTAGTTTTTTTTTTACAGGGTGGGGTTGCTAGCCCCACACCCAACCCTCCTCCTTTTTTCATCTGGGCTAGGGACCGTCCTTGGCCCAGGAGTGGTAAGGGTGGGCGGTAGGGGTCAAGTGACTTGCCCAAGGTCACACAGCTGGAAGTGTCCGAGGCCGGACTTGAACCTAGGACCTCCAGTCTCTAGGCCTGGCTCTCAATCCACTGAGCCACTCAGCTGCCCCTAAATATTTATTACATGATATTTATCCAAACCTTAAACAATTTCCCTCTCACAATTGCAATCAAATTACTTAATTTCTCTGAGCCTCAGTTTCCTTACAAACAAAATGGCAATTATAAGACCTTTAGTCCCTGCCTTAATGTTTGTTGGAAGACTTGGTCGGCTAGTGATGGACATCAATCTTCTTCCCCATGGAAATATTCCATGGGTACATTTAAGCTCTTAGGAGAGGTTGCATATATAAATTACTTTGCATACTTTCAGTGGCAAGTTTTAACATTCATATATAAAATAATGCCTTAAACTTACAAATCGTTTTTCTCATGACATCATTGTGACTGAGAAGCTACAGATATTATGGTCCCCATTTTACAGATGAGGAAATGATCCTGTCATTCCATACCCCAATGTGGACTTTGTATTTGCTTTCCAGTATCTTCGCTCTACTATCAAGCTAGTCATCACAACCTAAAGGACTAGCTGAACTTTGTGGACACACGTCTCATTAAAGGTCCTTGCATGAAGCTAATCAATGGCATTCATACTCTTCTGGAAATATGACCTGACAGCTTCATGTCTCAAACGCCTTCGAAATGCTCTTAAAGCTCATCTCCCAGAAACTCTGCCAAGAATCTGCCAACATACACAGCACAACACTTCTTCGGGATCAAAGTCATGTCATTACTGGTTTGGAGGATTTCTTCTTTTAAAGCCATCCAGAAATTTTTTACAACAGGTATCCCTTCCACATCATGACTTTCCCCATTGTGATTTCAATATATTGTGAGTCAGCATAAGAAATTAAGTGGAAATTTTTTGAGAGTTTTATGGAAGCCAAAGGCCAGCAGATAACATAGAAAATGTTAAGAAATTCAGAAAAGCATAAAATATGTAAAATATAGATTAATATCAACACGTTTTATCTTTTAATACCATAAATATATATA
>NW_025388193.1:0-3501 GCF_016433145.1 Gracilinanus agilis | reverse complement strand
TATGGTTTTACTATCTATTTCCTTCTTGAGCTCTGCCAGTTTCTCCTTTATGAATTTGGATGCTATGCCACTTGGTGCATACATATTATTGTTATTTCCTCATTGTTTACACTGCCTTTAATCAGGATGTAATGACCTTCCCTGTCTTTTTTATTCGTATATATTTTTACTTTGGCTTTGTCAGAAATCACAATTGCCACTCCTGCCTTCTTTTTCTCATTTGATGCCCAAATGATTTTGCTCAAGCCCTTGACCTTAAACTTGTGTATGTCCACCCGCCTCATATGTGTTTCTTGTAGACAACATATGGTAGGGTTTTGGTTTCTAATCCACTCTGCTATTTGCTTCCGTTTTATGAGTGAGTTCATCCCATTCACATTCAGAGTTATGATTATCATTTGTGCATTTGCTGACATTTTCATATCCTCCCCTATTCCTACCCCTTCTTTTTAAACTATTTCCTTTTAAACCAGTTATTTGCTTTACGCTGGTATCCCTTATCCCTTATCCCTTCCCTTGATTAACTTCCCTTTTTACCCCCTCCCTTATCATTCCCCTCTTTTTATATTTAAAAGCCTAATGAATTCCCTCCCCCTTCTTCTCCCCTCCCTTTTTTGACCTCCCCACTCCCCTTGCTTTATCCCTTCTGACTTTCTCAGTAGGGTTAGATAGAGTTTTGTATCCCAATGGATAATATAGCTACTCTTCCCTCTCTGGGTTGATTACACTGAGAGTAAGGTTTAATATTACCTCTTAATGCTCTCTTCCTCTCCTTCTTATAATAGTATTTGTTCCCTCCCCTTCCCATGCCCTCTTTGTGTGTAATAGAATTTGTGTGTAATAGAATTCTCATTCTCTCAAGTTTCTCTTGGCGTCCCCTGCTATTCACCCCCCTCTTTCCCATACCCCATGTCAGCGTAGACCATTTAGTATTCCACCCTCTCCCTATGAATTATTTTTCTGATTATTATAATAGTGAATACTATAGTAGTGAATAGAGTTCACTACAGAGAATTATACATAGCATTTCTCCACATAGGAATACAGATAATTAGATCTTACTGAAGCCCTTAAAAAGGCAAATTTAAAAACTATGAGTTTTCTTTCTTTCCCCTCTGTTTCTTATTTACCTTTTCATGTTTCTCTTGATTTTTGTGGTTGGATATCAAACTTTCCATTTAGTCCTGGTCTTTTCTGTGCAAATACTTGGAAATCTTCAATTTTGTTGAATGCCCATACTTTCCCCTGGAAGTAAATAGTCAGTTTCGATGGGTAGTTGATCCGTGGCTGAAGGCCCAGCTCTCTTGCCTTTCTGAATATCATATTCCAAGCCTTGCGGTCTTTTAGCATGGAGGCTACCAGATCCTGTGTGATCCTGATTGGTGCTCCTTGATATTTGAATTGTCTCTTTCTGGCTTCTTGAAAGATTTTTTCTTTTTACTTGAAAGCTCTTGAATTTGGCTATTATATTCCTTGGTGTTGCCCTTTCTGGGTCTAGTGTAGAGGGTGATCTATGGATACTTTCAATGTCTATATTGCCCTCTTGTTGTAGAACTTCAGGACAATTTTGCTGTATAATTTCTTTTAGTATGGAGTCCAAGTTTCTATTAATTTCTGCTTTTTTTGGGAGACCAATGATTCTCAAATTGTCTCTTCTAGACTGGTTTTCTTGGTCTGTCACTTTCTCATTGAGATATTTCATGTTTCCTTCTATTTTATCCGTCCTTTGACTTTCTTTTATTTGTTCTTGTGGTCTTGAGAGATCATTAGCTTCTAATTGCTCAATTCTAGCCTTTAGGGACTGGTTTTTGGCTATAATCTTTTGGTTTTCCTTTTTAATCTGGTCATTTCTGGTGTTCAATTTGCTTATCAGATCATTTGATTTCTTAGCCTCACTTTCCAATTGCAAAATTCTGCCTTTTAAACTGTTATTTTCTTGCCTGATTTCCTTTTGAGCTATTTCCCATTTCTCTAGCCAAATCTTTTTCCAACTTTTTCGTCATCTCATATTTGAACTCTTCAAAAGCTTGTGACCAGTTTTCATTATTTTGAGAGTGTCTGGATTCTTGTTTGTTCTCCTCTTCTGTTTGCTCAGTGGTCTGGATTTTCTCTGTGTAAAAGTTGTCGAGTGTTAAAGATTTCTTCTTCTTGTTGTTAAACTTTCTGTTTTGGCCTTCCCGATTCTGGGATGCCATTGTTAGCCAGCTTGTTCTCAGGTTTATCCTCATGCTGATTCAGGTTTGGTTTTTCTCAAGGTCAAGCCCCCTGGTGGACCCCCTTGCTTGATCCTCTGCTGGAGGTTCCTTTACAGGTCTCAGGGCGCTGCTTCCACAGTTGTATACCTGTCTGCACTGGTTCCCCACTCAGGGTTTCATAGCCTTCGCTCATGTGTGCTCCTGTGTCTGCTTCCACTTGCTCCTGCGCTCTGTGTCCACGCTCAAAGTCTGTGCGCGTTCTTTAGCTTTTTGGGGTCTTAAATCTTGCTGCTCTCAGGAACAGGCCCTGGAGCTGCCAATGACTCAATGGGTGCCCCAAACTTGCTCTATTTCTCTTGAGCTGGCTTTGGCGTTGTAGGTGGTGTGTGTGTGTGTGGGGGGGTTACTCAGCCCAAGATTTAGTGAGAGCTGTTTCACCCCTTTATATCATGGAAATGCCCCGATTCCACGTACCTTCCACGCTGCGCCCTGTTGTGGGGTCCCTCTGTTCATCTGGATTTGTTTTTATGTCCCCTTGAGGAGTCCTGTATGTTTCGGTTAGGAGAGGTTAAGTGCTGCTTTTTACTCTGCCGCCATCTTAACCAGGAACCTCATTAAAAAGCTTTTGGTGGACATCCTCTGCCTTACACATCTTTTTTTTTTTAACATTTATTAATATTCATTTTTAACATGGTTACATGATTCATGCTCCTCCTTTCCCCTTCAACCCCCCCCCCCCGCACCCCCTACCCATGGCCAATGCGCATTTCCACTAGTTTTGTCATGTGTCCTTGATCAAGACCTATTTACAAATTGTTGGTAGTTGCATTGGTGTGGTGGTTTCGAGTCCACACCCCCAATCATGTCCACCCCGACCCATGCGTTCAAGCAGTTGTTTTTCTTATATGTTTCCTCTCCTGCAGTCTTTCCTCTGAATGTGGGTAGCATCTTTACCATAAATCCCTCAGAGTTGTCCTGGGTCATTGTATTGCTGCTGGTACAGAGGTCCATTACATTCAATTTTACCACAGAATGTCAGTCTCTGTGTATAGAGTACTTCTGGCTCTGCTCCTTTCGCTCTGCATCAGTTCCCAGAGGTCTCTCCAGTTCGCCTGGAACTTCTCCAGTTTATTATTCCTTTTAGCACAATAGTATTCCATCACCCGCATATACCACAGTTTGTTCAGCCATTCCCCAATTGAAGGACATACCCTCCTTTTCCAATTTGTTGCCACCACAAAAAGCGCAGCTATGAATATTTTCGTACAAGTCTGTTTATCTATGATCTCTTTGGGGTACAAACCCA
>NW_025388192.1:0-3395 GCF_016433145.1 Gracilinanus agilis | reverse complement strand
AGTCTTAGAGGCTGAAATGCTTGTAAGGGGAACTTGTGATTGACTATCCAACAGTAATGAGGCATCACATGATGAGTTGCTACATCACTTTGAGAGACTAATTCCTGTTGCACTGAATCTAATACCTTTGCATCCCTCTCCAGTGATGGGACACTCCTGGAACTGTCCAGTGACCTTGTGAGGAGGATGAAGAGAAGCATGAATGGAGGGTCTGTGATACAGCAACAAATGCTGGATGACTTCTCTAGAAGGGGCCAAAGAAGCCATTGGATAAACAGGTGATTGAATGCCAGGCTGGTATCTTCTTGGTTCTGAGGTTCTGTTCTAGAGAGTTGCCAGACTTATAAAGAAAGGGAAGGTTCTGACTATTCTGGGATATTCCATCTCAGGCTTCCACAAGGAGACTGCTTTCCCTAACGTAGATCAAAGTTCTGATCTCCAAAGAGGGTAGCATCAGTGAAACCTGCCCTTTGAGCAGAAACCTCTCTCTGCTCCCACTCCTGACACCCAGCCCCAAACTCCCCCCTCCTCACCCTCTTGTTTTGCATGGCTCCTGCTGAGGAAATGAGGGCAGCTGAGGAGGCAGCTATAAAGGAGCAGCTGGGAGGGAGCTGCTGGGGAGCCAGAGCTCAGGCACAGGGAGATGATGGGGTCTCAGGCTCAGCTCTTCTGCCTCCTGCTTCTCTGGATCCCAGGTGAGGGAGGAAGATCAGGGACTGCCCTGAGCAATTGTTATAGGAGTCCTGGGAAGCCCTGCTTGTCTCCTGTCCCTCTGGGGAGAATTGGGTTATGGATGATTGTGATGGACGGAGGGGCCATCTGTGCCCTCCTGGGTCAGGAGGCAGTCTGGGCTGACATCTGAGGATTTACCTCCCCACATTATATCATTGATTCTTCCTGGTACATTGGAGACATGAATGTTTGTAACTTTTTCTTCATCCTTCTGCTTGCAGATGCCAGAGGGGCCGTTGAGCTGACCCAGTCTCCATCTTCCCTGTCTGTGTCTCCAGGAGAGACGGTCACCCTGTCCTGCAGGGCCAGTCAGAGTGTTGGTACCAACTTACACTGGTACCAACAGCCCCCAGGCCAGGCTCCCAGGCTCCTCATTTACTATGCTTCTAACCTGCACTCTGGGGTCCCTGCCCGCTTCAGTGGCAGTGGCTCTGGGACAGATTTCTCTCTGACCATCCGTGGGGTGGAACCCGAGGACATGGCACACTATTACTGTCAGCAGAGTAATAACTGGCCTCACACAGTGCTCCATCTCTGAACAAAAACCTGGCCAGGCAGCTGCTGAGGGAGCCCCCACTGTCCCAGGGGCTTCTGCTTCCCCCACAGCTGGGACAGGAGCAGCTTGTCTGGGCTGCCTCTGAGGGAGGTTTCTGGTCTCACAGGAGCATGCTGGGACTGAGATGGGTGCTGAGCTTGGTCTCTTCCCCACCAACAATCATGGAGTGACACCAGCTCAATAATTGGATGTCACCCCAAGTGGGTTTGTCTCACTCACACCTGACCAAGAGTCCCTTTTCCAAATCCTCATCAAGGACTATTAAAGCCTTTGCATGAAGACCTCCAGGGCAGGGGCAGAGCTACCCAGGCAGGCAGGTGGTGCAGTGGTTAGAGCCAGGCATGGCGACAAGTAGACATGAGATCCCAGCCAGTCTCAGACACTTCCTAGCTCAGACATGCTGAGTGACTCATTTAACCTTCATTTCAGTTTTCACATTTCACAAAGCTGCCTCATAGCAGCACCTTCCTTTTAGAGTGGTTGTGAGGATAAGTTAAGATCTGAGTTATAAAGTCCTTAACAGCCAGCCTGGCGCTTACTGAGCACTGCAGACATGTGACCTGTTTTTCTAATAATGATAATAATATATGATATTATATATATAATATAGTAATGATATATAATATAATATTATTATTACATCCGCTCATGGCCATCAGTTACACTTTTTCACAGTTCTCCTGGTCACAGATTCTGCTCTTGCTTCAAGTATAAAGTTTACCTTCCTGCAGGTTCCACTCTTTGGCCACTTTTCTCTGGATCGCTACCAGGCAGAACAAGTCATACTTCAGTCAGTCCTGGCTGATGGGGGTCCAACCCAAGACAGATGAGACAGAGAGTGAAATAATGTAGCAGAGCTTTATTAGAAGAACAGAAGGGGCAAAGCGGGATGGGAGGCTGATGGCCGTAGAAGGGGTACTGAAATGGGGTTGGAGGGGGAGGGCGAGTGAGGGAGAGCCTGAAACTTGTGGATGGCTGGGAGTCTCCCCGTGTGTGGAGAAGGGGGCAATCTCTGACAGGGTGGCTGTCTGGCATGAGTAACTTGTGTTACCTCTATGGGTCAAATTTGGGTTACTTGGGTCCAGTTCATTGAATGAGCCTGAAGGGGTTGGCTTTAGTGGTGGGGACTTTTGGTTCCCAGGCTGATGGTCAGCCATGCCATATGAACAAGGTTTTGGAGTTCTGTCAGATGCTGCTATTGTGGCAGTTTCTGTCCCAGACTTGGGCAGGTGCTGGAGGAAAGAGGAAGATCGTCCAGCCTTTCCTCCCTTTTTTTGACATCACTAAGGCACAGTGGATCATATGAATCATCCAAGATGTCCCATTCTCTCACCAATTGCTGTCTGAAGCCTAGATTGTGAATGATACACTTTATTGTGCTTCTTAATAATTCCTTATTTCCGTTTGTTCTTCCCTGCCATGTGTTTCTCCACTGACTTCTCAAAGCAGAAAAGGGAAAACAAGTCATATAAGACTGCAATGATATAAATGAAAATACAAAGTTTATAAGCAAACTGAATACTTCATCAATGAAACAAAGAAGCATGGCCTGGGAGAGGACTTGGGAAACTGAATCATTCTAATCCCCTTATGTTATATTGTATTGATTTATGGGTTGGTTTAATTTAACCGTTCTCCTGTTTTTGTATTTTACTTTCTATTCTCTTTATCTCAAACATATTGAGATGTGTGTAAATTTATATGAAAAGAAAAGATGTAAAAAATTTTAAAAATCAAAGTAAATGAATAGTCATACTATAGAACTTATGGATGGAGCTATCTCCAATTAGAAAAAAGAAAACCAAAATATTGACTTCTTTGTCTTTTTGACTTTTTGTTTTAAAATGGATTCTACTGAGGAGCGTAGGCTGGATGATATTTGTAATTTGATGTAAAATGGAAACACAAACATTCAAAAAATTAAAATAATCATAGGAGTTTTGCTAAAAATTCAAGAGGAAATTGTAAATTCTCAAGAGGAAAAAAAGATACTCATCACACACACACACACACACACACACACACACACACACACACACACACTATTTAAATCNCACACACACACACACACACACACACACACACACACACACACACACACACACAC